>NC_064809.1:114010639-114023693 GCF_023721935.1 Panthera uncia | reverse complement strand
GAGCCTGCTTGGGATTCTCTGTCTTCCTCTCTCTCTGCCCCTCCCCTGCTGGCTCTCTCTCTCTTAAAAATAAACACTTTTTTTAAATTAAAAAAAAATAATACAGGTTTAAAAATATGTACAGGGGCGCCTGGGTGGCTCAGTCGGTTAAGCACAGGATTTTGGTTTAGGTCATGATCTCACGGTTTGTGAGTTCAAGCCCCACATCAGGCTCTCTGTTATCAGTACAGAGCCCACTTCAGATGCTCTGTCTCCCTCTCTCTGTCCCCCCCTCTCTCAAAATTAAATATACAGTATTTAATTACATGTACAGTATAAAATAAAATTTAGGTACCCCAATCATCTTCCCTCATGAAATTATTTTCCCTCATGAGGGATGCCTGGCTGGCTCAGTTGGAAGAGCATGTGACTCCTGATCTCCGGGTCATGAGTTCAAGCCCCACATTGGGTATAGAGATTACTTAAATAAAACTTAAAAAAAAAAAAAAGATTACTTTCCCTCATGAAAGATACTTTTAGTATCTTTTTGGCATGGTTTACTAAAGCTTTATAAGTTAGAATTTCCAATTCTAACCCTTTTCCTTTCTCTCTCTGCTTCTCCAGATCCTTTCCCTGCTTGCTATGAGAAAAGGAGGCTAAAACTTTGTTCTACATGTTTCTCATAATATCATAACTAATTTTAACCTTTATGGTATTTATCCTCCAATTAGCTATTACTTCAGTAAAAAGTAAACCTCAGGTTAAAGGGTTATAAATATGAACAAATCTCAGTTCCTGACCTCAAGGAAATTTACAGGGCAGTAATGATCCTGAGAGAAATAATGATAAGTACATTTACTTTTCTCTTTATACTTTAGGAAGGGTTTAAACATGCAAAAGTTCATTTGATGTTTAAAACATCCTTGTAAGGAAGATAGGACAGATACTATTTCCCTAACTTTACAGAGGAGATAAAAGTAAAACATGCAACACATTTAAAGAACTAAAAATATTTAGATAAACTGTCATACATTGTGATTATAACTAGATAAACATGTTATAACATTATACACACACATACATCCTTAACTTATCCTTAGAAAGGCATCCAGGCTTAAGAAAATATCTCATTTGTTTTCCACAATGCTTAAAATCTCATCTTTTAAATTTATTTATTTATTTATTTATTCATTCATTCATTCATTCATTCAGATTTTATTTTTAAGTAATCTCTACACCCAATGTGGGGCTCAAATCACAACTCCGAGATCAAGAGTCTCTCACTCCACCGACTTGAGCCAGCATGGACCCCTAAAATCTCATTTTATAATCCCATACTCAGTGTCTATAGGAGGTTCCATTATAAATAGTCAGAAAAAACATTACTAAACACTAGAATTTACTACATGATAACTGGGCTCCTTAGAAAATGGAAGTTTGGAGTAAAGAGTCCTAGAATAACGTGGGAAATGATTTATTGGGAAAAAAGAAAAAAAAGCCTTGATAAACTGATATAAAGCCCTGGGCACAAGCAGCCTGTGGATTCCTGAAAAAATTGAGTAGGATGGAGGTGGAGAAGATATTAAAAGGAGAGACAAAATGACTATTTTACAATTTTGCTGCTGTTAATGACAAAACCCCGGGCTCCTTTTCAATTTCTAGTAGGCATATGTTGTACTTTTCAAGGTATAAGCTTCCCTCACAGGCCACTAAATAAACACTTACCAGCCCTTTAAAATTAAATCAGTTTGGGGGTCTTCTACTTTTTAACTTGCATTTGCCTCCCTTACCTGCCACCACCCTCATTCTTTGTTTCTTAGAATTAAAAAAGCCTAGGGGCATCTGGTTGGCTCAGTTGGTAGAGCATGTGACTCTCAATCTCAAGGTAGTGAGTTCAAGCCCCACAATGGGCATGGAGCCTACTCAGAAAAAGAAACTAAAAAAAAAGAAAGAATTTAAAAGAGCTAATTCTAAAGCCATTTCTTTCTGCTCATGTTCCACTCTCTATATTCACCTACTAAGACCATATGTTGTCATCTGCTGTTCTAATATTTCTCTCTCAACTCTTTTCTTACATATTTGCCTCAAATTTAAGGTTTTTGGGTGACTCTATTTTTAAAAAATCAACAGCAGGGTGTTGTTACACCTTAATCAAACTTTAGGTCTGAGTCTTTTAGTATTTTCTTTACCTACTTTCTCCATTCAATCCTTTATTTCTTCCTAACATTGAAATGAAGGTCATGGACATGTCAGTGCCTAGCATAGTGCCAGGCACATAGGTGTTCAAAAAATATTTGTCAAATGAATCTTTCATAGCTTTAAAATTATTGATAGGAACATTTAGTCTGTAAAACTGAAAATTCTTGGAAGCAGTTTTCTCAGTTAACAAAACCCTAAACTCTTCTTTAATAGACAATTAGAATTCCCAAGATATTTCTCATTTTAATAAAAGACTGGAATAGAAAATTCTAAAAATCAACACAAAGATTAAAAAGCAGCCCTAAGATTAACAAAATTTTGTGTTTTGTCTTCCTTTAATTCATTCAGACTCTGACGATCCAAGAAACAACCAGTTAGTGTTGTATCTACTTCAGAAGTTGGATCTGGCCTCAGAATGGAGGTATCAAAGTCATTAAAATTTTATCTTGTTAGGAAACTGTACTTACCTTAGAAAAAAAAGCAAATTGACGTTTCTCCCAATTTAGGAACTGTGGAAACAAGGGAAACCACTACACATCATTTCCACAATGCCCTATTATGCGAGAGAACATCTAATTTTGTTAATTCATTAAGCATTTTAAGAGTATTTTTGGCCATCACTATACTAAGGAGCTGTAGAGAGACACACAGTG
Source organism: Panthera uncia (assembly GCF_023721935.1). NCBI lineage: Eukaryota > Metazoa > Chordata > Mammalia > Carnivora > Felidae > Panthera > Panthera uncia. Next base: position 114,020,862 of record NC_064809.1, on the reverse strand, counting down.
GAGCCAGTGCACATTCCTTCTCCCCAAAGAGGTTACAATGCAAAGAGAGAACCAGGCGCGGAACTCAGAACAAAAGCTGTGACTGCATAATAATGTATTGGGGGTTGGGGGATGGGGATCTGAAAGCCTAGTTACTAGGAAAGCAATTTCCAGGAGGTAAGAGCTTAGGCCAGCTCTGAAAGAGGTTGATTGTAATTTTGCAGGAGTGAAAGTTGGAGGGGCTTCTACTTAGGAGATAAACATCTGCGCAGATTTAAAGGTGGGAAGTGCCTGAAGTGTGCAAGACTGTAAAGAGACTGACCTCCTAGCAGTCAAAGGCTGATAAGGGGAAAGACTGATTTTGAGGATGTAGGTAAGTTTGGGGACGCCTGTTGATGATGTGTGAAGGGAAGGAGACATTTTTTTCTTTGTTATAGTAAAAAGCTTAGATTTCATGACATGGGTGTAAAACAAAGAGGAAAATTACGTGAGAAAAATTATTAAGACAGCTATGTAAAACTGAGGTTCTGGTTCTGGAGCTCTATAAACAAGTTAGACACGGCATAATTTAGGCCTACGTTGTTAAGACTCAGAATAAAATGGTAGCTAAGGAAATTTTCAAAGTTGAGTAAATAGTAATAACAGTAAACATATATAAGGTTATGCTACAATCGATCTCTTTAATTATTAACACAATTAATGACAATCTCCCGATAATTTCTTATCTCTAGCTCATTCCTTCCCATCCAGCACCTCTCTCTAGCTTACATCTTTGTATTCAAGACCTTTTGAGGACATCTATTCAGTACCCTCCTCCTATGACTTACTCAACTTGTCTTTGCTTTGTCTTCTTCCCATAAATGAAAAAATATCATCTTAGTCTTTAAAAGACCCAGCCTAAATACCGTTTCCTTGAAGTCATTTATGACCTCAGGAAATTATTTGAACTTCTATCTGCTAGTCACTTTGGCCACATGCAGCTTATTTTCTGAACAATTTTTTTTTTAATGTTCTATTTATTCTTGAGAGAAAGAGAGACAGAGCATGAGTGAGGGAGTGGCACAGCGAGAGAGGGACACAGAATCCAAAGCAGACTCCAGGCTCTGAGCTGTCAGCACAGAGCCCAACGTGGGGCTCGAACTCATGAACTGTGAGATCATAACCTGAGCCGAAGTCCAACACTTAATCGACTGAGCCACCCAGGCGCCCCTGAACAATTTTTGAATACTGATGATCTTCATTCTATTTAACCCTTTAAAACAGTTTTTTAAAAATCATGGGGCACCCGGGCAGCTCAGTCAATTAAGTGTTGGACTTCGGCTCAGGTTATGATCTCACAGTTCATGAGTTCGAGCCCCACATAGTGCGCTCTGCTGTTGGTGCAGAGCCTACTTCAGATCCTCTATCCCCCTCCTTCCATGCCCCTCCCTCACTCATCCGCACGAATGTACCCACGCACTCTCAAAAAAAAACATTAAAAAAAAATAAGTATGATCATTGCAGAACACATAGAAAATAAAAATCACTTGTGGAGTGCCTGGTTGGCTCAGTCAGTGGAGCGACTCCTGATCTCAAGGTTGTAAATTCAAGCCCCATGTTGGGTGGAGAGATTACTTTAAAAAATAAAATCTTTTAAAAACGGCACTTGTAATCCTGCCACCATTACTAAAATGTTGATGTATTCCAAGTGTCCAATGTGAATAGTATATACATTCGTTTTTAAATACAATGTATACATTTTTGCATCCTGCATTTAGTTTTTACTTTTACATTGTTATTTTACAGACTCTTGGCATCCAAACCATTCTACTCAGAATCTGAAGACCCCAGCTACTGCTTCTTTTTACCTCAGCTGTTAATCCTTATATCCTCTTTCTTTATGCCTCTTGCTTCCAGGTGTCCACTGTTTGCCTTCTCAATGTGCCTTTAATTAATTAATTAATTAATTAATTTTTATTTCAATGTGCCTTTAAATCAATATTCAACCCATCTCAACCCCTTTTACCTCAGTGTTTGAGAAGAGGTTTTATCTATCTATTTATGATTTTGTTTTTAAGTAATCCCTATTCCCAATGTGAGGCTTGAACTCACAAGCCCGGAGATCAAGAGCAGCATGCTCCACTGACTGAGCCAGCCAGGTCCCCAGGGGTGGGCAGGGAGAGCTTTTAAAGAGCTTCCTACAGATTGATTGGTCTTGGGTCTGGTGTTCATCTCAGACTAATAAACTCTGGAAAAGAGGGAGAAGGGGTCATACAGTCCAGTAAGATAATTTATGAAGAAGGACCCTCTTTGAAGAATGGGAATGGGAGACACAGTTGACTTGACCTATAAATCCTTCATTTAATATTTTTAGAAAAGAAGATTTTTTAAAAAATTTGTTTTATTTTATATTTGAGAGAGAGAGACAGAGACAGCGAGCAGGGGAGGTGCATGCAGAGAGAGAGACAGAATCCGAAGCAGGCTCCAGACTCCGAGCTGTTAGCACAGAGCTCAACGCAGGACTCGAACTCACAAGCAGTGAGATCATGACCTGAGCTGAAGTCGGACGCTTACCCGACTGAGCCATCCAGGTGCCCCAAAAATAAGATTTTTTAAAAGTAATCTCTATGCTGAACTTGGGATTCAAACTCATGACCCCGAGATCAAGTCACATGCTCTACCAACTGAGCCAGCCAGGCACCCCCTGAAAATAGAATTTTTAAAATAATTGTTTAAGTTTATTTATTTATTTTGAAAGAGGGAATGCATGAGCAGGGGAGGGGAGAGGGAGAGAGAGAGAATCCCAAGCAGTCTCTGCACTGTAAGCATAGAGCAGATACAGGGCTCGAACTCACAAACTGCAAGATCATGACCTGGGCCAAAATGAAGAGTCGGTCACTTAAGTGACTGAACTACCTAGACAGCCCTGAAAATAATATTTTTGATGACTATATAATATTCTGTCCTATGACTATATCAGATATACTTATCCTTTCCCATGGTACTGAACAGTTAGGTTGTTTCTGGTCTTCACTATTCTAAATAACACTGAGCAGAAGTAAAAAATTGTTTGTATTCCTAAAAGCAAAATTACTAGATCAGTGGCGGCAGATTTGTAATATTTGCCAAAGACCTTCTAGATGGGTTTTATGACCTTAAAAAAGGAGAGCAAGGTTTTTGAACTTATATTTTGCTTTCTAGGAAATGCAGGAAAAACTATATTGTATGCCAAAAACACTTAAATGAAATACTTCCTCTTAAGAGATACTCTCATGTAATGCATTTTAGAAATTAAGGTGATGGGAAAGATTACAAGACAGTGGTTTATGTGTTTTGAACTGGAGGACTGCACTGGGGACAGAATTGAATTCTATAGAATTATTAATGCACTTGTATTAGAAAAAAAGAATGAAAGGAGTATTAAACTATGAAAATTCATCACTTATCATTTATATGTGCAAAACTACATTTTATGCAATTGAATCTTCAACTGGTACTTTTTATAATGTGAATTGATTAGACCGTTGCCATTTGTTATCTACGTAAGAATTCCTGAGGCTAATATGCCGATGTTAATTAGCCATTTCCCTTCAAACTTTTGTTTAGATAATATGCTATGAATGCCTTTGTGCGCTCATTTTTTCCCCATTCATACCATGGAAAGATATTCCCTGAAGTGGAGTTGTTCATGTGAACAATTTTATAGCTTCCCTTATATATTGCAAGATAATGTACTCCACGGACACGTTATTAACGCTGCATGTTTGTCTTGCTGCTTCTACCTCCCCTTAAAAAGATAGGTCTTTTCATTTTAAATATTCCCCACAGGGTAGCGGAGGTAGAAATGGCACACAGCTGAGCACAGAGTACAAGCTCAAGAAATACTAATGGCTTAATTTTCATGTACCTGTGGATTTGACTTTCTCTTCTCTAGATCCTTCTCAGCTCTTCTTTTCGGTATCTATTTCATTACCTTAAATTGGCAATTTCAGGTGAATCGGCAGCTTCAGGTTGATTTTGGACACAGGAGTCTCTTCGTGTCCCTCAAATTTATGTCTCAGTGAGTGTCCCATTCTGGAACCTTACTTGCCCGACTGCTGTCTGAGGAAGCTGAATTCAAAGCAGTCACGATCCCCTCGAGGTCACACGTAGGGTTGCCTCCTCAGAAAGGAAGCGTTTTCTCAACGAATGTCTATGCCAGTCAATTTGCGCTGATTTGGAAGATAACGGAATGGGCGCGCCTTCCTGCCAATTTGACGCTGTGCGAGTCGCAGAAATTCAGTGGAGGGGTTCGGACGCCCGCGGAATCTTTTGCATCTCACAGAATTGTAGTAAACACTGGCTGCACCCTCCCGTGCCCGGAAGATGAGGACAGGTGCGAAGCCCGCCTGGGGAGGAAACGGCTACGATCCGCTCAGAGCCACATGCCGCGCTGAGCAAAGCCCATCCCTGGACCACGACCGGAATCCCGGCTGCCGCTCGCCTCTCAGGGCGTCCCCGGCAGCCGAGCGGGTGGCATTAGCCAAGCGGAGCGGCACCCCCGGCACGCCAAAGGCCCGGGGGGCGGGGCGGCACGGCGTCACCTGTGACGTAGCCGCTCGACCGGGCCGCCGCCGCCGCCGCCGCCGCCGCCGAACCGGGGGCGGGGGGCCCGGGGGTGAGCGCAAAGATGGCCGCTTCGGCTCGGGCTGGTGAGTGTGCGTGAAGGACGCGCGCGGCTGCAGCGGTTGGCGGAATGAGGCTCTCTACCGGAGCGGAGGTCCGACCAGAGCCTTCGGGGCCTGGGGGCACCTGGCGGTGTTTTCCCGCCTCGCAGGGCGCGGGGAGGTCCTGAGGGAGGGAGAGAGGGGCTGCGGACGGACTGAGGGGAGCGGGCCGAGGGGCGCGCGGAGAAGGCAGTGGCAGTGGCGGCGGGTCCGGCGAATTTAGAATTGGCGCCTCTGGGAAGTTTCGGTGGGTCGTGCGATGTCCTGGTGGCTGGCCACCTCAGGAGTGCCCAGAGATGCTGCGGGCAGCCGCGCGTCCCGTGTGGCCAGGGTCACCGCGTAGCCACCCTGAGCGGGGCTGGAGGGGCATGAGTTGGGAGGAGAAGAGGCGAAATAGGAAGACTTTGGGGGCTGCGGAGGGGGAGATGTGCCCTGACCCGCGTTGGGGAGCGCTATGTAGATGTGATCATGAATAGGGATGCGCGCTGGGCACTCTGCAGAGCTGGTACTGTCGAAATAAAACCGCATCCTAACCCCTGGCTCTGATTGCTGCCAGGTGATGCTCGAAATCCCCTGGGAGGCTTTGGAAGGGCATTTTCTAGCCGTCCGTTTATGAGGAATGGCTTGCTTTCCTCCCAACGATCGGGTCCCAGCGTTGCCAGCACCTGCTGCCACTTAGAGACACTTAGGATTTTTGAATACCAGCTTCCGCTGGCCTTCGGGGAAGGAATGCTAATGGGCTAAACTCATTTGGGGGCTTAAGAAACGTGTTAGCATGAGAAGAAAAAAATGTTCAAGTTTAAGAGGTGGTAGGAGACCCTCGTACGCCCACTCCCAATAAAAAAGAAAGTGAAACGTAGTGATTGTTTCAACTGCAAGTTTGAGCTGTTGTACATTCTGCATGTAACCGGATAATTTCTTGCAGTTTTAATTTTGGAAGTAGACAATTTAGCAAGTCTTAGGAGAGTCGCTTTGTCCTTAACCCCTCCTGATTTCCCCCACTTTTGAACTCTAATGGTCCTATCTTGCAAGTAACGGGATTGTGAAATTAGCATGGAAATAGGACCTTCAGACCCTGCACTTGAATTCCTTATTATCTGTGAAGTAGCCTGTGTGGGGCGGGGGGGGGGGGGGGGTGGGGGGAGTAGGGGGTGGTAACATAGGGCCTGGAATTCCATTTTGAGTTGTCTTTAAAATCAGTATTCAGTGTAAACAATGAAAAAAAATTAGCTGTTCACTGTGATCAAATTCAGAAAGCCAAACATGAGTTAAGCACATGTTTATAGAATATTTCATCATCATCATCATTTCATCACCATCAATACAAAGAGAGGAAAACTTTGTATTCTTGGAGCCCTAATCTTTTTATCCTTAATTTAGCATCTCGGGATTTGAAAGAGATTTTTATTTTTATTTAATTTCCAACCCCTACCCCCACACAGATTTGAAAGAGATTTTAAACATTTTGTCTTGTTTACCTTTTCTCCACCCTGCTCCGATTTCTCTAGCTTTTTGTGTACTAGCCGTTCATTTTGCAAAGGATGGCAGATTTTTCATTCTAGGAATTTTCATGTAGTCTATCTTTATTGAAATTTAGAGATATTCTAATATTTAACAAAGTTTAGCGCATACAGTGAGGAAATTTAAATGTTTTGGCTGTTTTCATTGTACATTCACCTTGTTTTTCTTCCAGAATATTAATTATCCCAGACTTTTTAGCTTAACAACATTTAAGTGATAAGTGAATCTGTGTTGAGTATACTATACAATGATACACTTTTTGGAATATTTAAATTGGAAAATCTGTTGAAGATTTGGGTTAAATATTTGAAATATATTGTTTCTACCCGTCTTTACCCCCCCCCCATCTTTTCACAGATTTTTCTTTCTGTACTACAGAAATTTATCATATATACCCTCTACCCAAATTTTCCTCTACATGCTTAAATCTTACTGAGTATTATAGCATTGGTGGTACGTAAGAGGATTTTCTGCTCATTGGGTTGTTTGAGGGCAGAGTCTGATTGTATTTTGTTTGTATCCCCAGCACCTGACTATCTGCTTATCATGGAGGGAAAATCCCTGTAAGTGTCGAATTGTGGTTTTGAATGGTGCAGAGATATAGAGAAAGGCAACGTCTTGGCTTCTTATAGGCAGAAAAAGGGTGCTTTGAAGTGTTTCTCCTTCCTGTGATGTTAGGCAGAACAAACATGGTTGCCGGATTCTAATGGAGTTGTCTGGTTGAGGGAGATTAGACGCAGACTGGGGCCCAGGCTTAGGAGACTAATCAAGGTAGGAAATGTGTGCCCATCATTTTCTGGATTCAGTAATGGACAGTTTTGCCATTAGGCCTAACCGAAATAGGAAGTGACAAGTCACTAAAATATAGGAGGATTCTATAATACTGGCTTTCTGGCAAAAATTAAGATTATTGAAGTACATTGGTTTTTCACAGCGCTTTCAGAGACCATAAAACTTTACTTTCAGTGGAGTTTTACATACCATGGGAAAAGCTTATTTATAGTCCAAGAATATATTTGTTAGGCCAAATTATAGATGTGCTAGAATGATAGAGTCTAAGCATTTTACACAAAGTATTTGAACTCAATTTTCTAGACCCATAATAGAATGCTTAATTTTTTTTTTTTTTTTTTTTTTTTGAGAGGTGGGGTGGGGAAATGGGCAGAGGGAGAAAGTGAGAGAATCTTAAGCAGGCTCCATGCCCAGCACAGAGCCTGACATGGGGCTCAGTCCTGCGACTCTGGGATCATGCCCTGAGCCAAAATTAAGAGTTGGGTGCTCAACTGAGCCACCCAGGTGCCCCACTCAATCTTTTTGTGAACATTTCTCCCATTGTTATGAAGTTAGCTGCAGTATGTTGATATATAAGTATGGTGATGTGACACTAATGATAAATATTTTGGAACAAAATTGCCCATGAATGAAATACCTGTAAGTAGTGATGGGTAAGGAAATCAAATAAACCTGGTGGCAGAACTTAATTTCCAGTTCTTTTTCTTAGAACATCAACTAGAGTCAATCTCTGTGCTTCTGGGGAGGCAATGTTAGAGATGTGAAGAAGGCCCAGGGAAAAAGAGTATCCTTTTTTGTTTAATGAAGAGTTTCAAGCGAGATCAGGGTAATTATAGATTCTAGATTTCTAGAGGAAGGAAGAATAACTAGGGCCTGTCTAGGGATAAAGGAAAGGAAATACATCATGATTGATAAGAGGTGCCAAAGCACTTAAGAGGCATGATAGCATACCTAAGAGGGAGTAGGGAGAGTTTGAGAGGCCATTTTGTTAATTCATTCAATCATTTGTTCATTTAAATTTTTGAACCCCTTTGTACCAGGCACTATGCTTGACCCTTGGCATTTTGCAAACATCTCCTAAGAGCACGGGTTACTATGGTAGTTCCATGGAAATTTGGAACCTGCTTATAAGGAGTGGGGTAGGATTTGCCCTAATTACTATGCATAAAGGTTATTTTCATTCTTATCCAAATGAACGCAAAGATTGGTGTGGTTAGTAATTCCTAAGGCCAACTTCCTATTGAAATTGCCATTTCCTCCTATCTTTTATTATGGAAAATAACAAATCTTCCTACTTTTAATAGCTTTTAGAGGATCTGTTTAGGTGATTTGCTACTGTTAAAAGAAAATTAAATTTTGTTATAAAAATTATCTTTATTAAAATAAAGATTCAGCATATGTTGAATCTTTAATATCTATCCCTCTAGGAATTCTCAAATGAGACAAAGATGATTACTGTGATGCAATTTTATTTAAATATTCTTTATGCCCAGTGTTATGTATGTATATAAGTATTTATATAAAATGTGCACACCCATTGCCTTTGAAACAGTAGTAAATACCCCAGTTACAAAAATTTTTTATTCACAATATGGTCATTTGTATATAAAAACATTTTAATAAAAGATACGTGAAAAGTGGCTGGTCATAGATGAGAATAGAAAAGTATATATTGTGCCACAATTTGAAGGCAATTTGAAGGCACTTACAGGCCATGGTAAAGAGTTTAGACTGATCTTGTGGTATTTCAAAACTTTTAAACAATTTTTCAATGATTGCAAAGCTGTTCTATGAGACACACTAGAAATGATGTAAAATGCAAATGTTTTTATGACTCTGAAAAGGGAGAAGCTTTTTTTGAGGGGGAGGAGGAAGAGCGCAAGTGGGGGAGAGGCAGAGAGAGGGGGACAGAGGATCCTAAGTGAGCTCACACTGACAGGCTGACAGCCGCAAGCCCAATGTGGGGCTTGAATTCACGAACCTGCAAGATCATGACCTCGGCTGAAGTCGGAGGCTCAACTGACTGAGCCACCCAGGTGCCTTGGGAGAAGTTTAATAGAGCATAATGATATTATTTTAGTGTCTGTTCAGATTTTTAAATATAGATTTTCTTTTAGGAGTGTTTATTAGCCAGTTCCCTCGTTCTGTGTCACTTTTTTTTTTAAGCTTTTTTTTTTTTTTTAAGTTTATTTTTGAGAGACAGACCAAGTGCAAGTGGGGGGAAGAGCAGAGAGAGAGAGGGAGATACAGAATCTGAAGCAGGGTCCAGGCTCTGAGCTGTCCGCACAGAGCCCAATGCAGGACTCAAACTCATGAACTGCAAGATCATGACCTGAGCTGAAGTCAGACACTTGACCAGCTGAGCCACCCAGGAGCTCCCTGTGTCACTTTTTAAAATAGTAATTTAGTTTGGCTATTTTTGTGTGTTTATTTTTCATGGTAACTTCCTGTTTTTTCATGAAAACATTTTTTAAAGCGAAGAATATGAAAACTGTGTTACTAATTGCACTGGCGAAATTAAGATTACTTTTATGTGAATGATCTTTAGTACCTGTCCTCCTCTAGGAACTTCCAAAGTTTATACTGTTATTGTACCTTTCCATATTTTCTTTCTAAGTGTTTTAAGATAAAATAGGTGGAATGGGGTGGTCAGCTGAAAAGACCATTTTGTTGAAGGTAACAAATTTATAGAGGAATATTAATTTTTGAAGTAAAATTAGCTATCCTTCTAAGTTTTCAGTGATTTTTGTAGTTCTTAGTAATATTTGTATTTGGAGCACAAATATTTATTTGAAGGGTCACTGCATATCATACCAAAATTTAACCCCCTTTTTTTTTTTACTTTTTTATTGTTTATTTTTAATTTTTTTAAAGATTTTATTTTTAAGTAATCTCTACACCCAACATGGGGCTCAAATTTAGAACCCCAAGATGAAAAGTCACATGCTCTACCGACTGAGCCAGCCAGGTGCCCCTGTTTATTTTTTTATTTTTATTTTTTTTTAAGGATTTTATTTTCAAGTAATCTCTACACCCAATGTGGGGCTTGAATTCGCAATCCTGAGATCAAGAGCCGCATGCTCTACTGACTGAGCCTGCTAGGTGCCTCTGGTTGTTGTGGTTGGTTTGTGTGTTTGTTTTTGTTTTTAAGTTTTTATTTTGAGAGAGAGAGAGCATGAAGGGGGGGAGGGAGAGAAAGAGGAAGGAAGGAAGGAAGGAAGGAAGGAAGGAAGGAAGGAAGGAAGG
>NC_064809.1:113964167-114010629 GCF_023721935.1 Panthera uncia | reverse complement strand
AGGAAGGAAGGAAGGAAGGAAGGAAGGAAGGAAGGAAGGAAGGAAGGAAAGGAAGAAAAGAAAGGAAGGAAGGAAGGAAAAAAAGGGAGAGAGGGAGGAAGGGAGGAAGGAAGGAAGAGAGAGAGAAAGAGAAAGAGAGAGAGAGAGAGAGAAAGAAAGGAAAGAAAGAAAGAAAGAAAGAAAGAAAGAAAGAAAGAAAGAACCCCAAGCAGCCTCCTCACTACCAGTGCAGAGTCCAATGTGGTGCTCAAACTCACAAAACTGCGAGGTCATAACCTGAGCCAAAACAGAGTCAGACACTTAACCAACTGAGCCACCCAGGTACCCCACCTAGTTTTTTTGTGTGTGTGTTTGTTTTGTTTTGTTTTGTTTTTTAATAAATTCTACTCCCAACATGGGGCTCCAGCTCACGGCATCGAGATCAAGAGTCACATGCTGTATCAAGAGTTGCTTGACGTACCAACTGAGCCAGCCAGGCACCTAAAATAATTAGGGTTAGGGAAGTATATCTCAGTTTACTTTTGTATAAAGTCTATTTGGGGTGTCTGAAAGCACATAGAATGGTACTAGACACGTGGTAGGCTGTGGTTAAGGATGGAGAAATAGGATAATGATATCACAAAATATCAGGAAACTGTTCCTTAACTGACCTTGAGGGAAAAATAGCCACTTGGTTGAGGGTGGGGGGGGCAGTTTGGGTCACTAGTAATCAGTGACCTCCTATTCTTTCTTTTTGTCTTTCTAAGTATAATCGGCTTCCTATTCTTAACCACTTATTCAAATGTCATAAAGAGAACTGAAGCAAGACCTGCATTCAATACTAGTTGTTTGTGCCAAGAATTTGGTAGCCTAAAACAACATGGCTATCAAACCTATAGGATTTTTTTTTTAAGTAAAATGGCTTTTTTTTTTTTTTAACTAAGATGCTAAAAAAATGTTTGACATGTAGTCCCTCCCTGGCCATAGGGAACCTATCCAACAGTTCAGTGGCAGTAAGGATGTATATACAAACAAAGGATTCACATTTGGCACAACCCAAGTCCTTTAGGAAGTTAGAGATTTTTTTAAATTTGCTAATTTATTGATTAATTGATTTTAATCTCTATACCCAACATGGGGCTCAAACTCATGACCGAGATCATGAGTCACATGATCTACCAACTGAGCCAGCCTGGTGCCCCAGAAATCCTCTGTTTTATTGAACTATGGGTCAAAGGATTCTAATAGTTAAAGGCTCAAAGGAAACTTGGAAAATTAGTTTGGCATGATAGTACTATGGAGGAGAATGAGAGTATGGAGGATGGGAAACCAGTTTGGAGGTTACTGCTGTACCTCAGGAATGATACAGTAAAGCCCATAATAAGAATGATAGCTCTGCAAATGAAAAGGAATAAAGACTTGGGGAGTGATAACCTTTTATACATAGGTGATAAGAATGTTTGAGTAGAAAGGATGGGAGGGAGGAGTAAAACCAAAGACAAAACAAAACAAAATAGCCTATGTACTTAAATAATACTACTCTATCTTTAATAAGAGAATATTAGGGGCGTCTGGGTGGCTCAGTTGGTTGGGCGGCCAACTTCAGTTCAGGTCATGGTCTTGTAGTTCATGAGTTTGAGCCCCTCATTGGGTTTACTGCACAGAACCCCCTTTGGATCTTCTGTCCCCTTCTGTTTCTGCCCCTCCCCTGCTCACGTATGCTCCCTCACAAATAAAACATTTAAAAATATTTTTAAAAAATATGAGAATATTGGAAGAGAAACTAACTCTGTGACAGCAAGATGTACAGGTAAGCTGAGTTTGCAGTGTGCCTGAGACTGGTTCAGAAAGGTTCTGGTGGTCAGCTACCTACATCTGTCATTGAACTTCTGCCAGTAGGATGAGCCATTGAAATAGATGTCAGAAGGGTATTACTACATGCTGAAAGCCTGGATTGTATGTTGCAAAGGGCTATCATTTGAGTAAATGAAAATTAATTTCAGAGAGTCTTCACTGGGTGGTAAGTATAAGCAGTTTTGTGCTGTTGAACTGTTACAAGTTAAATAGTTTACCCATGTATTTGATACTTGTGTGTGATGTAAATTTTTAACTAAAAATACCATATTTAATAAGATCTTATGTTTTCTTTCTCTTCTAGTCATTTTAGTTTTCTATTTTATAATTGCTTTTGTTATATGTTAACTCTGTGTAAAATAATTAGCTTTCAATAAGTCAAATACAATTATTTTCTTAAACTGTAGAGATTTGCTATATAATAGCAGTAGCAGGGAATTTTAAAAATAAAAATGTTCATCAGTTATATGCCATGGAAAGTTTAAATAGCTTGAATGGTTTTCTTTGAACCAATTAAAAATTTCATTGTCTTTAATCAGTGAAGAATAACAAAGCTTTCAAAATATTATAAATCCATCTGTCTTTTCAAATAAAGGTAGCATACTTGGTTTAAAAAAACATTTCATAGATATTAATTGGAACTTTAAGTATGAAACATTTTTTAAATGTATGAGAAAATGATAGTATGGATTATTTTAATCCTTGTATATAGATTCCATTCAGAACATCTTGACTAATTGTGTGTTGCTATTATATTAGGTAATATTTTATCAGATTCTACATGGAGTATGCAAAAATATTTTATTTTCTCTCTTTAAAGTGAATATACTGATAAAAATTACATAACCAGCCTGCTGAAGCTAAACAGAGTTTAATACATAGCTTCTCCACAGTGGATTAGCAAATGAAAAGAAGTGCTCTGAACCCAATAGAGGAAAATAGGAAGTGTCAAGGAAATACTCCCATACCCCTTAATTTTCCTCCAAGCTTTTAGATCTTGTGTGATGAGAACCCTTTGGGGATACCTTATTAAGTGTCTCTGAGCTTTGACACCAGGCAGCAGAGCAAACTGGAAGCCTCAGGTGGCAGCAACCTGGCTTTCTAGTTCCTGCTTACCTCCCTGCCCCTCTTTTGGTTATCTGCCCTCCTGGTTTCTTTCATAACTCGACCGGGTAAGTGGACCCCCTGCTCTAAAATATTAATCTTATTGGTCATTCAACCATTCTGGTTTCACTTCTTGGTGGGTTTTTTTGTTTTGGTTTTTAAGATTTATTTTTGGGGCGCCTGGCTGGCTCAGTCGGTTAAGCCTCTGACTTCGGCTGAGGTCATGATCTCGTGGTTTACTGGTTCGAGCCCCGCGTCGAGCTCTGTTCTGACCGCTCAGAGCCTGGAGCCTGCTTCGGATTCTGTGTCTCCCTCTCTCTCTGCCCCTCTCCCCTCACGCTCTGTCTCTCTCTCCTTGAAAAATAAATACATATCAAAAAACATTATAAAAGATTTTATTTTTAAGTAATCTCCACACCCAGGGTAGGGCTTGAACTCAGAACCCTGAGATCAAGCAAGAGTCTCTTGCTCTATCAACTGAGCCAGCCAGGTGCTCCTGGTTTCACTTCTTCAGATTTTTTAAAAAAGATTTTATCTTTGAGAGCTCCCCTTTTAAAAAGTAAATACTCCTGGGAGAGGTTAGACCTTAGTTCTCAGCTAATACCTTCATTTTCAGTTAGCACCTTAGTTGGGCTCAGTATACATTTGGCTGAGAAGAATGAATCCCTGGCTAAAAGTGATAAAACTAGAAGAAAATTAGCCTATATAATAGCAGTAGCAGTGGCAGTATTCACAGTAGTATTGTCAACTAAGATACTGAGAGCCACATAATTAAGTGCCAGGGTTTATTCTAAGTGCTTTATGAATATAAATTTCTCCGATTCCCTCAACAACCTTATTGGTGTTCTTACCACCGTTTCTTAAAGATAAGAAAATTGAGGTAAGTAGAGCATAAATAATTTGTCTAGGTCACTTGGTAAATATAGCTAAGTGTTAAACTCAGTCATTTGGATTGTAGAGTGTCCTTTCTAACCATTTTGTTGTGATACCTCTCCACTGCTATATTGCCTCTCAGAGAGATGGCATCTGATCAGCATTTCACTTTTTTCAGGGTTTTTCATTGAATGGAATCACAATGTTCAATTTTAGGCCACTTCCTGTTGAAGGGCCGTGAGAACCTTGCCATCATCATGTAAATAGATTTTTTAGTAACAGTTAGGAATGTATTTGCAGAACAGAGAAGAGATTAAAGAGGCTTGTGTATAATTTAGCTACATATGTGCTAAATTATATACTAGTATGCATATTTAAAATTTATTGTATAAGTAACATGCTTATTTAGATATTTGAAAATATGGATAACCCCAAAATAAACTATATTATACATTCTTTCTAGAAGTTTCTTTTCTTTTGAGTCTTCTTTTCTGAATGTTATGCAAGGTATAACTCATACCACCTCTAAAATTTTAGAATGAAATAATTTCCCTTGAGTGTAAATAAGCAGCATTTCCATCTTCATCTCAAGAAGTTGAACTAATAATTATTGTCTGACTTGCCAGAAAGGAATGTTTAAATTGTCTCTGTATTCTTTATATGATCCTTTTTATTTTATTTTTTATATAATCTTTTTAAAACAAAAGTAGAGGGGGCCTGGGTGGCTCAGTTGGATGACCATTCGATTCTTAATTTTGGGCTCAGAATTGACCCCTGCACTGAGCGTGGAACCTGCTTAAGGTTCTCTCTCTCCCCCTCTGCTTCCCTCCCCAGCTCACATGTGCTCTCTCTCTCTTAAAAAAAAAAACAAAACAACAACAACAAAAACCACATTAAAGTAGATAGAAGAGAACCCTAAATTTTTATCTTAATCTCCATATTGAACCAGTTCTTTAAGCCAAAGTTTGTTTGACGCTAATCTACCTCTGCTCCCATCTTTCCTTCAACACTTCTGCAGCTTTAATTTCCTTATATCTGGAGTAATAATCTCTTTTAATCATTCATCCTTCCTCTGGGTCTGCATTTCAGATCCATCTGTGACCTATATATCTGATCATGTCATTCTTCTCTACAGAGTTTTTCAGTGACTTATCGCCCATAGTTTCTGGAAGCAGGCTTGGGGATGATTAGGGCAGGGAATTTTCTGGGTCTTAGGTACCCATGAATGGATCTAAAAGGGAAGCTGGGATGTGTGCAGGCTCCAGGTGACCACCTTCCCCTGACTCTGCAGACTCCACATCATGGGAGAGGGTTAGGGCAGGGACCCCCTTAAGTGTCAGGTCTGGGCCCTGGTGGTCTAGGTTTATAGGAAGAGCATGCTGTTGCTGTGTAAACTCTTGGTGGCAACAAGGATCAAAGCTGGGAGACCATTTAGGAGCCTTATTGCAGTAATCCAGGTGAGACTTGATTGTGACTTGGACCAGGGTGAGAGCAGTAGAGGTAATAAATTGTCGGGTTCTCGATATATTTTTAAGATAGAGCCAACCATTTTTTCCTGAAGGATTGGTGTAGGGAGAGAGAAAAAGGAGTCAAGGATGAGATATTTAGCTTCAGTACGTGGAAGGGTTTAGGATAATGGAGCATATTAATCTTTGATGTCTTAATTTTGCCATTAGCAACTACTGTTGAATGCTAGGAGTTCTAATAAAATACTGTATTTGAACAGATTCTGGACCTCAGGAAATTTTGAAGGAAGAGAAATAAACTTGAAATATGAGCCTGAAGGGGTGTCTGGGTGGTTCAGACGGTTAAGTGTCCAACTCTTGATTTTGGCTCAGGTCATGGTCTCACAGTTTATGAGTTCGAGCCCTGCATCAGGCTCTGCACTGACAGTGTGGAGCCTGCTTGGGATTCTCCCTCTCTCTCTGCCCCTATCCCACTTGTGCTTGTTTACTTATTTATAAATAAATAAACTTCAAAAATTTTAAGAAAAAATGTGTGCCTGAAATGTGTACACATGTGAGTGTTGGGACTGGTCAGCCTTAAGTCCATATTCATGATACACCCTACATTTGAAAGTTAAGAAATGAAGGGGGAGAGGCTCTCTGATTGCTAGGAGATTTTACTAAAAAAAAAAAAAAAAAAAATTGGTGAGAAGGAACCAAAAATCAACTTCACCTTTGCAGCTTTCTTAGATGCCTGGAGGTGGCACCTAAGTACCATTGAAATTCATATTGCTGTCCTAAAAAAATGTATTTTTTATTTATCTTTTCAAATTTATATTTAAATCCTAGTTAGTTAACATAGTGTAATATTGTTTTCAGTAGTAGGATTTAGTGATTCATCACTTATGTATAACACCCAGTGCTCAACACAAGTGCCCTCCTTAATCTCCATCACCCATTTAGCCCATTACCCACCTATGTCCCCTCCAGCAACCCTCAGTTTGTTGTCTGTAATTTAAAGAATCTCTTACCATCTGCTTCCCTCTCTTTTTTTTCCCCCTTCTCCTATATTCATCTGTTTTGTTTATTAAATTCCACATACAAGTGAAATCCTATGGTATTTGTCTTTCACTGACTGACTTCTTTCTCTAAGCATAATACAGTCTAGCTATATCCATGCTATTGCAAATTCCAAGATTTCATTCTTTTTTTTTTTTAAGAGAGAGAGCGAGCACACGCACACACGCACAAATGGGGATGAGGTAGAGAGTATCTTAAGCAGGCTCCACGCTCAGCTCAGAGCCCAACTCAGGGCTCCATCTCACATGAGACTGTGAGATCACGACGTGAGCCAAAATCAAGAGTTGGACATTTGGGGTGCTTGGGTGGCTCAGTCAGTTAAGCATCTGACTCTTGAATTCAGCTCAGGTCATTATCTTACTCATGAGATTGAGCCCTGAGTCAGGCTCCAAGGGATCCTGTTTGGGATTCTGTCTCCCCCTCTCTCTCTGCCCCTGCCCTGCTGTGTTCTCTGTCTCTGTTTGTCTCTCTCAAAATAAATAAATAAACATTAAAAAAAAAAAAAAAGAGTTGGATTCTTAACCAGCTGAGCCACCCAGGTGCCCCAAGATCTCATTCTTTTTGATGGCTGAGTAATATTCCATTGTTACCTATACCCCACATCTTCATTATTCATTCATCAGTTGTTGAACATTTGGGCCCTTTCCACAATTTGGCTATTGTTGATAATGCTGCTATTAACATTGGAGTGCACATACCTCTTTGAACCACTATTTTTGTATCCTTTGTATTTACTAGGTAAATACCTAGTAATGCAATTGCTGGATCATAGGGTAGTTCTATTTTTAACTTTTTGAAGAACCTCCATACTGTTTTCCAGAATGGCTGAACCAATTTGCATTCCTGCCAACAGGGCGAGAAAGCTCCCCTTTCTCCACATTTTCACCAACACGTGTTGTTTCCTGTGTTGTTAATTTTAGCCATCCTGACAGGTGAGAGGTGGTATCTCATCGTGGTTTTGATTTGTATTTCCTTGATGGTGAGTGATGTTGAGCATCTTTTCACGTGTCAGTCATCTGGATGTTTTCTTTGGAAAAATCAATTCATGTCTTCTGCCCATTTCTTAACTGGATTGTTTGTTTTTGAGGGAGGTTGTTTGATAAGTTATTTATAGATTTTGGATAGTGTCCTTTTATCAGCTGCCCTAAAAGTTTGAAAGTATTGATCATACTACATAAAATGTTCTGAGTTCTGGAACTCAGAACTCCACTGCTTATGCCTGGAGCCTGACTCAGGCCATCCCATGACCCTGGGATCATTCAGCTGAAATCAAGAGTGGCTCAACCAACTGAGCCACGTAGGCACCCCTACTATCTTTATTTTTATTTATCTATTTTTAAGATTTTACTTTTAAGTAATCTCTATACCCAATGTGGGGTCCAAACTCACAATCCTGAGATCAAGAAAGAGTTGCACACTAAAGCAACTAAGTCAGCCAAATGCCTCTATTTTTAGATCCTGTAGCAGAAGTTTTCCTGACTCTTAACTCATAAAGGAACATGTTTCTGGGTCAAAACCACACAGGTTTTGTTTGTTTTGTTTTATTATGTTGGGATGGGGTTTTGTTTTTGTTTTTGTAATACGCTTATAATTTCAGATAGTGCATAGGCCCACCAGAATGTAAACATTTATTATATTGCCATCCACTTCTTGTTTTTCTTTTTTGCTTTGCTTATGTATCCTTGTACATTCCTAAGAGGCTATTCAAACACAAAAGCATGTCTCTGTCTTTCTCCCTCCCTAAGGTAAACTGTCAAGTCTGTCAAATTCAAAGTATGTTACAGAGCCATGAATTAAAGGTCATTATTGATTTACTAGTGGAAAGCTAAATTTAAAATGGTAATTAAGTAAATATCGATGTGATTTATTTGAATAAATAGACTATAATAGAATGTTAAGATTTGTTCATCTTAGGGGCACCTGGGTGGCTCAGTCAGTTAAACATCTGATTTAATCTCAGCTCAGGTCTCGATCTCAGAGTTCAAGCCCCATGTTGGGCTCTACAACTGGGCATAGAGCCTACTTAAAATACATATTTTTTCACTGTAGCTACCATTATAGCTACCATTTATTGGGGGTTTACTGTGTGTTAAATATTTCATATTTTTTCAGTTTTTCATTGAAGTTGGTATGACTTTTCCCTGTTTTACAGAAATTTAGAGAAGTTAAAATATTTGCTCAAATCAGACATATAACAGTATGTTGCAGAGGTAGAATTCATATCTCTAAGTGTTTGTTTCAGAACTCATGCTGTTAACTATGATTATGCTTTAGTAACAATTTGGATAGGGGTCTCAGAATGTAGACATTACTGAGATATATTTCAGTCTTGCCGACTCTAATTTTTAAGAAAAGGAATGTAGTTCTTTAAACTGCCCTCAACTATTGGGTGAAAGGATGGATCTTATTCTAGTTCATTGAAAAGAGGGCACTACCCCCTTTCTACCAGTAGATGGTGGCAGAAAATTAAAAACAGTTTTTAAAGGGAACCTGTTGGAGAAAGTTAAGCGTGTATTTTTTTAGAGCAAGGCAGATGAGAGATTAGAGAGCTTCGGAACAAAAGACAAGTAAGAACTGCCTGTGGTGTTATGACAGGCAGCCCACAAATTGGGAGCAAAGGAAGCAAATTTATAAAAATTTTTCTTGGAAAAATACCTTATAAAAAAGAAAAATATTGGCTTTTATTAAAAATTGATATTGTTCTGCTTAGTTTTCAGATGTCTCAAGTATCGTGAACAGAGACTTGTTTGGATTATGTGTTTCTCAGCTAGACTGAATAAATGTTAACAATGGATAAGTGCAAACACATTGGGCAGTTGCGGCTTGCTCAAGACCATTCCATCCTCAACCCTCAGAAATGGCATTGTGTGGACTGCAATACAACTGAGTCGATTTGGGCTTGCCTTAGCTGTTCTCATGTTGCCTGTGGAAGATACATTGAAGAACATGCAGTCAGGCACTTTCAAGATAGCAGTCATCCTGTTGCCTTGGAGGTGAATGAGATGTATGTTTTTTGTTACCTTTGTGATGATTATGTTCTTAATGATAATGCAACTGGAGACCTGAAGTTACTACGAAGTACCTTAAGTGCAATCAAAAGTCAAAATTATCAGTGCACGACTCGTAGTGGAAGGGTTTTGCAGTCTGTGGGTACAAGTGATGATACTTATTACTTACACGATAGCACCCAATCTCTGCTTCAAAATGAAGATCAAATGTATACTGCTCTTTGGCATAGAAGAAGAATATTAATGGGTAAAATCTTTCGAACTTGGTTTGAACAATCACCCATTGGAAGAAAAAGACAAGAGGAACAATTTCAGGAAAAAATAGCAAAAAGAGAAGTGAAGAAAAGACGACAAGAATTAGAGTATCAAGTTAAAACAGAATTGGAAAGTATACATCCAAGAAAGAGTTTACGTTTGCAAGGTCTAGCTCAGTCTACCACAGTAGAAATAGTTCCTGTTCAAGTACCACTGCAAACCCCAGCATCACCAGCAAAAGATAAAGTAGTACCTACCTCAGAAGATGTAAGATTAAAAAAAGCCAATGACTCCTCAGGTAAACAAAGGCCAATAGTAACTCCTGGTGTAACTGGATTGAGAAATTTGGGAAATACTTGCTATATGAATTCTGTTCTTCAAGTGTTGAGTCATTTACTTATTTTTCGGCAATGTTTTTTAAAACTTGATCTGAACCGATGGCTGGCAGTGACAGCTAGTGATAAGACAAGATCACCTTATAAGCATCCACCAGTCACAGATACAGCATATCAAATGAATGAATGCCAAGAAAAAGATACAGGCTGTGTTCCCTCCAGACATCCAAGTTTATCATTAGGACTAAGTGGTGGAGCATCAAAGAGTAGAAAGATGGAACTTATTCAGCCAAAGGAACCAAGTTCACAATACATTTCTCTCTGTCATGAATTGCATACTTTGTTCCAAGTCATGTGGTCTGGAAAGTGGGCCTTAGTCTCACCATTTGCTATGCTACACTCCGTGTGGAGACTAATTCCAGCTTTTCGTGGTTATGCCCAACAGGATGCTCAGGAATTTCTCTGTGAACTTTTGGATAAAATACAACATGAACTAGAGACAACTGGTACTAGGTTACCAGCTCTTATCCCCACTTCTCAAAGGAAACTTATCAAACAGGTTCTGAATGTTGTGAATAATATTTTTCATGGACAACTACTTAGTCAGGTATGGATTTGTTTTTAATCTTACTTTCATCTTGGGGAATTCATAAAACGAAGCCTAAAAAAATGTGTATTTTCTGTTTATCTAGTGTGTTAGAGAGGACTGTTTTCAGGTCAGAATAGATTGCTTTTACAAATATGTGTCAAGAAGTCAGCTTATTCATTTACAGTGTTTCACTCATTTATGTGTTTCCTTCATGAATCACTGGAAGTAGTTTTTCATCTATGGTATCAAAGCTTTTGGGGCATCTGGCTGGCTCACTTGGTTAAGCATCCGACTCTTGATTTCAGCTCAGGTCATGATCACACGGTTCCTGAGTCCTGAGTCCTGTGCAGGGCTCTGCACTGACAGTGTGGAACCTGCTTGGGATTCTCTGTCTCCCCGTCTCTCTCTGCTCCTCGCCCACTCTTTTGCGCATGCACACGCACACTCTTTCTCTTTCAAAAATAATAAACATTTTTTAAAAAGCTTTTTTTGTGGGAAGAGGGAATCAGGAAACAAAGCTTCTTAGGTTGATAATATTAAATTCATTTTCTGAGAGATTGAGAAGAGAGGGTTTAATGCCTTAGGGAGCAGATTTGAAGATGCTGCGGTACTGGGAATGGATTTGGTACACACTTGAATAATTTTAGGAACCAAGAGGTAGCCCTGGAAGACTTTCTATAAAACCCACGAGGGCAAGGTCTGAAAGCTTTAATAAGTAGGTAGGGAAATTTTAAGTAAGTGTGATTTCATTGAAAATAATCCTAAATGATTTTCCTTTATTTTAATTACTGCTGTAAAAGTTTCCCTTGTTGTGAAAAGGAATCACAAAACCAGGATCTTTAATCCAATTAATAACTCTAATGAGTGGACTTGTTGGTAAACTATTACTAGACATAAGGTTCTCTACTTTTCCACAGCATAGATCTTAAAAATTTTTTTGTTTTAGGCAATTGGCTGTTAGGTCATTTCCTTCCTCTTGCACACCTGCCTCTGTTCCTCATTTCAACTTTCACAGTAATGATACCACCTTTTGTTTTTATAACATTAGCATACTTTGCTAGAATGTAGCTTAAATATTAAAAAAAAATTTTTTTTTTGAAGCTTGGGGCACCTGGGTGGCTCAGTCAGTTGAGTGTCTGACTTGATTTTGGCCCAGGTCATGATCCCAGCGTCATTGGATGGAGCCACGTGTCAGGCTCTGCACTGACAGCATGGAGCCTGCTTGGGGTTCTCTCTCCCTCTCCGCCCCTCCCCTGCTTGTTCATACACTCTCTCTCTCTCAAAATAAACATTAAAAAAAATTTTTTGAAGCTCTGTGCCCAATGTGGGGCTTGAATTCATGATCCCAAGATTAAGAGTCACATGCTCTACCAACTGAGCCAGCCATGCATGCCTGTAGTTTAAGTATTTCAAATGTAATTATTCCTTGGGTGTATCTGTGATCTTTATTCCACTTAATGTTTCAGAAATGTGAAGATTCTACATTGTGCCAAATAGCAAATTAGAGTTGTTTCTTGTGTTGCATGCAATTTTGTTTTTCTACCATTTTTCTGCAAAAGCTTAAAATGCACTATTAAGGGTGCCTGGGTGGCTTGGTTGATTAAGCATCCAACTTCAGCTCAGGTCATGATCTCATGATTCATGGGTTCAAGCCCCACATTGGGCCTCACACTGACAGAGCAGAGCCTGGTTGGGATTCCCTCTGTCTGCCTTTCCCCCATCTGCACACACACTCTCTCAAAATAAATAAACTTAAAAAAAAGAAAGAGAGGAAAAAAATAATAAAATGCACTATTATAGGAGTGTCTGGCTGGCTCAGTCGGTAGGATATGCAACTCTGGATCCTTGGGGTTGTGAGTTCAAGCTCCATGTTGGGCCTAGAACTTACCTAAAAATTTAAACGAAAAAATTTTTTAATGTACTATTATAAATAGAGGTAATATATAGTCCCCAAGGACCTATATGATACAATAAATCTATGCAGTAAAAGAAAAACCATCCCCTTATCCCATAACTCCACAATCCACATATAAAAACTATTAATATTTTGGTATATTTCCTTCTAGTTTTTTTTCTTCTGCACATTTATACATATTTTCCCCAACTTGTGTGGTCATGATGAATTTATCTCCTTTCTTCATTTTTTTTTTTTTTTGTTGTTGTTGTTGTTGTTGTTGAGAGAGAGAGAGAGGGAGAGAGAGGGAATCTTAAGCAGACTTCATGTTCAGCACAGAGCCTGACTGGAGCTCAACATTCACAATTGTGAAATCATGACCTGAACAAAAATCAGGAGGCAGATGGCTAACTGAGCCACCCAGGTGCCTGTAGTTTTTCATTATGATGTAAAGATTTTTCAGTCTTTAGAATATTTTATCCTTTTTTTGTTTTTTACAGCATGTCAATGTCCATTATATGTATATACCATAATATATTTACCCATTCCCATATTGTTGACTTGTAAAATAGTTGCAGTTTTTCTGTTATTATAAAGTTATAAGACATTTTTTCTAATGATTTCCTTAAGACAGAACCCTAGAAGTAGCATTACTTTGTCAAAAGGTAGGTCTTTCAATACTTGAGTACAAGTTTCTTTCCAGAAAGAATTTTATATTTCATATTTTGAATAGTGCAAGAGTGCCCGTGTGTTTATTTTTTCTTTTATGGATGACTTGAAATTACTATTTTTTTTTTTTTTTGCTCTCTTCCTTTAGACATGTAATAAACTCTTAGGAATATGGTTATCTCAGGAGATTCAGATGCTTGGTTCCTTTAATAAACTGTTCTCAAAAGGTTAAAACCTGGCCCAAATGAGTCCCCAGACAAACACCAAGAGTGTTCTTTTCTTTGTGTCAATTTGTTAAATCTAAAATCTACATTAGACCTGGCTTCTTTATTTTGTTGCCTGTTTCAGGAATGTAGCTTTATGAAAGAGTTTAGTAATCTATCATGTGGAGATTATTAGATTTGTAGTCTGTCTTCAACATTAAATCCTGCTGAGTGTTTCACTGAAGTTATAAGTCTTTCCCTTTCCAGTTGCTCTATTTCCTATGTCAGTTGTTAGAACTGCCCCGTATTCTTTGTAGTTCCTATATTTGGTGAAGATTTTGATGTAGTGATGTTTGTTTTAAGTGAGAGTATGATGACACCATTTACATTAAATGTATTGGCTTTTGAAATTATCAATTGGTAGGGCTTCAAAATCTACACGTACTAATATACTATATATAAAAATATACAAATAGTATTTTATTTGTATCATGGTTAAGAGGTTATAGGGATTTGGAGAGAGAAAATTAGTGAAAGATGAGGAAGGAAAAAGGACAAAGAACAAGTCTAATAATCTAAACATATTAAATTAAATGCATATAAATCTCTTTCACACACACACATATATACCAAATTAAATGAGTCCACAGTTGTCTTTTTTTTTTTTTAAACCTACATTCAGATTTGACTAATGGCCTTGGAGTTTTTTAAATGCCTACTGGTTAAAGCCCACCAGTACATAATGGGTTTAATGACAGTCATTGAAAGGAAAAATTATAATAATAAAAAAATCCCTGAAAATAATACAAAGCAAATTATTCAGAATTCTGATGGTGCATTTTCATAAGAAAAACTAATTTACTGACCTCTATAGTGAAAGGAGTAAGTGTTTTGACAGAAGGATTGTAATCTGAGGAACTAATATTTTTATTTTCAGGTTACATGTGTTGCATGTGACAACAAATCAAACACCATAGAACCTTTCTGGGACTTGTCATTGGAATTTCCAGAAAGATACCAATGCAGTGGAAAAGATATTACTTCCCAGCCATGTCTGGTTACTGAAATGTTGGCCAAATTCACAGAAACTGAAGCTTTAGAAGGAAAAATCTACGTATGTGACCAGTGTAACTGTAAGTAGAGACTATATATTCTCTTTGCTTTTCTAAGATTAGCAAAGAGAAACACAAATGAGAGGAAGCGTAAAAAATTCCTGAAGTAGTAGTTCTGGAAATAAAGTTTGGTAGTTCATCAAAAGAAATTGAGATAGATGTTTCTACTTTATAATTGGCATTTGTGAACTATGTGTTTGTTTTGCCTTCTGATGACATTAAAAGAATTTATCCTATAGTCAATTGTGGAGAGAAAGAATTCATAAAATAAGAAATTTAAACTTAATATGTGAGACAGAATAAAGTAGCAACGGGGAATAGTCAAAGGAAAGCATATTATTTAGTACTGAATGTAATGTTTGCTGAGTCTTTTAGCTACATATCAAAACACTGATCTATAGATAATATATGCATATAAGTGTGTGTATGCATAGCTAGATAATAGGACATAATATATAGGGGGACTGCTGTATGGAAATTGGTTTCATGAAAACAAAGATTTAGTCAAAAACCATCTACTGTCTCTTCTATATTAGTCATTGTTCTAATTGCTATGGATAGAAATAAAATACTTTTTAAGGTACTTACATTCCTAATGGAAGAAACAGACAATTAAGATCTATTATGAGAAACTCTGTCATAGAGGTGAGCACAGGAACCCAGCACTGGGGGATGAAACAGCCATTGCAGTTAAAGAGAAGCATCATCCTCCAGGGAAATTGTATATAAAACCATGACAGATCTGTTGTGTCTTTAGCTGGTGTCTATCTTTTCTATCAATGTACATGTGGCATCTTAGTGTTTATACCATATATTTTCAAGTATTCTTTCTAATTTCCATGTCTGGAAAAAATGACTCTAGAGTTTTAGATACTAAACTTCTAAAGTAATATAAAAGAAATATTGGATGTTCCAGCATTGAAGAAATGTCACATCAATTGATGGTTTTCTTAGAATGGCTTATACTGACATTTTCTGAGTGCTGTCTAATATGAACTCTGTTATAAATATATAACCCTAAGATTTATGAGGTTAGAACAAAATAAACCTTATCAAATTCAAATGGTGAAGTATTTTTTTTCTTGGACATAAATGTGAATGGTCCTAGATGCTTTCATCACCAAATCTGGGAATAGAAAGATACTATGAATGAATACAGAATATGATTTTATAATATGTTTGTGTGTGTGTGTTGGGCCTACCAAATAAAGGCCTAAAAGAGCTACTCTAATTTAATACATACAGGCAAGTGTTTAAAATTATAAGTCAGGGAGTTGACATCACTTATCTAGCTATACATGGGCCATATATTCAGGGAGACAATCCAAATGTAGGTCTAGGACATTCAGCAGCGCTGGATTCCTGGATGTCAGGAGCAGAGACTTGGAGGAAAGTCTTCTGGTGGCAAGTGGAGATGGCTTAGAGGATAGCCTCATAGGGGACTGGTTCCACCCCGTACAGGAGAAGCAGCTATTGCTGTGACTGGAGTCAGAGCTGCTGTATAAGTTGAAGGACAGCTCCTAGGCATCCAGAGCAAACTTGTAGATAATGGCCCAGCCTGAAGCTGCAGGGTACAATTCATAGGTGAACCTCTAAGAGAAGCAGAGGAGACAACAGAAAGAATCTAAAATGCCACCTGTTTTAAGATTTGTACTAAAATAGCAAAAGCAAGACACCGAGGGAGTCCTCAGACACAGAGCTGGTAAAGGACTGCTGTGCCAGGAAGTGGGGAAGGGTGTTCTGAGCAATTATGAACCTGTCCCCACTGGGATTCTGATTAAATTCAGTAAATGAACTGACCATGATAATTGTTTAAATGAAGAATTTGGGAAGTGTATATTAAAGTATGTTTAGGGAAAGTTTTCTTCTTAATTGGCATAGCCAAATCCATTTTTAAATATTGTAGCACTATATCATTCTGTTGCCTTATTTGCAGGATTATATTAAATCATGTACTGAATTGTGTACATGTCTGTCTACCTTGACTAGCTCTTAAGTTGTGTGTATGCATGTTTGTACTTACAAGTTTTTTTTAGAGCAAGTATGTCCTTATCTCTAGCACAGTACAATGCCTGTGACAGAGAAGATGTTTAATAATACACGTCTAAAGTATTTACTCAGCATTTCTTTGTATCTTTAAATTTGATTCTCATTCTGTCTTTGATATCACAGCAAAACGTAGAAGGTTTTCCTCAAAATCAGTTGTACTCACAGAGGCACGAAAACAGCTTATGGTTTGTCACCTACCTCAGGTTCTCAGACTACATCTCAAACGATTCAGGTTAGTTGTAGTGGTATTATAACTACATGCTTCATTTGTTTGTTTGTTTTAAAGATTTTTTATTTTTTAAGTAATCTCTACATTCAACGTGGGGTTTGAACTTAACACCACCAAGATCAAGAGTCACATGATATACCAACTGAGCCAGCCAGGCTCCCCTCCAACTTTACACTTCTAATTTAATCATTCCTTGTGCTTATCATGCTTTAAAACTTAACACACATAATGAATCAAATTTTAGTAGTATATACTGGGCTAGCAGATGACTTAATAACATCTACCTACTTCTGCATTCACTTATTTATTTACTTACTTTTTAAATGTTTGCTTATTTGAGAGTGTGTGTGCATGGGGCAGAGAGAGAGGAAGAGAGAGAATCCCAAGCAGAGCTCCAGGTGGGTCTAGATATCAGGAACCATGAGATCATAACTTGAGCCAAGATTGAGAGTCAGATGCTTGACTGACTGAGCCACCCAGGCACCCCTACTTCTGCTTTTTTTTAAAGACAAAAAAAATCCTGTCATTATCTCTAGCCTTGACCAGTAAACACTACATTTAATAACTAAACTTTTGATTTGCTTCCCTTGTAGAATACATTGCTAATGAGTCGACCCCTCCCATTTTGGTCTGCTCAGTAATCTTATTCTCCATGTAAGTTTCTGCTTATAGAGTTTAAAATATGCTCAGTGAGGGTGTAAAAGTCTTTATAACTTAGAGGATTTGGCTCAATTGTTTCATTCTCAGAAAAATAAGTTCAACTAAGAGCAGTTAACAAAAACAAAAAAAAATTCTAGTGTTCAGAAATATGTTTAGTCAGGTGAATTAGTTTGCAAAACTGTTGGTTAAGCAAAGCATATGGTTTCATACTTTGTAATAACCATGTTAACCTTAAAGCTTATTCTTCTCTTAAATGACTTTATGTGCTAGGACTTGAAAACTACTGAGACCATGTTTTTCATACATATTGGGTTTTGCTTGTTTAAAGTTTTTTTAATAATTGGGGCGCCTGGGTGGCTCAGTTGGTTAAGGGTCTGACGTCGGCTCAGGTCATGATCTCACGGTTTGTGAGTTCAAGCCCCACATCGGGCTCTGTGCTGACAGCTCAGAGTCTGGAGCCTGCTGTCTCCCTCTCACTCTGCCCCTCCCCACCTCACACTCTGTCTCTCTCTCCTTCAAAAATAAATAAACATTGAAAAATGTAAAGTTTTTTTAATAATTAAAATATTTATTTATTTTAACATTTATTTACTTATTTTTGAGACAGAGGCAGAGCATAAGCAGGGGAGGGGGAGGGAGGGAGGGAGGGAGGGAGAGAGAGAGAGAGAGAGAGAGAGAGAGAGAGAGAGAGAGAGAGATACAGAATCTGAAGCAGGCTCCGGGCTGCTCTGTTTGTTAGCACAGAGCCTGACGCGGGGCTCGAACTCACGAACTGCTAGACCATGACCCGAGCTGAAGTCACTCAACCAACTGAGCCACCCAGGTGCCCCAATAATATATTTTTTTAATTCAAACTTTACAGAAGGTAAAGTAAAAGCCCAAAATAAGTATCTCTTTCCTCTCAGTCCCACTTCCCAGAGATATTCACTGTTAACTCTAGTCAGTTATTTCAGTTACTTATTGAAGCTGTTAAAGGAACAGTCAGCAAATAACATGTGAGTGCTGGTTAATGCAAGATGTTCTATATTCTTTGGGGAATATAAAGTAGGTTCCTTTTCTCAAGATTATAGTCAGGCATGCACAGAAATAGTGGTGAAATAGAAATACTAAGTATCACAAATTATATACAAATTGATTTATCAGAGACTTAGAAGAGGGGGTTACCTGATGTTCCCAAAGCCTCTCTTATGGCATAGGGGTCTTTATATTATTCAGATCTCAGTTTATATGTCATCTCTTTAGAGCAGACTTCCCTGACCATCCTACTTAAAAGTAGAACCACTCAGGGAACCTGGGTGGCCCATTCAGTTAAGGGTTCACGTTTGGCTCAGGTCATGATCCCTGGGTTGTGGGATCTAGCCCTGTGTCGGGCTCGTGCTGAGCGTTTAAGATTCTTTCTCCCTCTGCCCCTCACCCTTGCTCAAGCTCTCTCTTTTTTTTTTTCTAAAAAAAAAAAAAAAAAAAAGGTAGTACCACCCAACCCTCATTATCATACTACCCTATTTCTGCTTAAATGGCAGAACCCATCACCTGCAATTAGTAGTTTACTTATTTCTCTTCCTCTGCTAGTGGAACAGAAGCTCAGTAAGGACAGGAATGTTGTCTATTTCATTCCTATATCCCAAGGCCCAGAACCAAATTCTGTGCATAGTATTTGGCCGAAAATATTTACTAAGTGAATGAATGGGGCATGTACAGAAGGAGGAGCACTTTAGCCTAAGGGAGCAACGTGAACAAAGGTATGGAGGAAGGAACAGGGAAGGGTATAAACAAAAGGTTTAGTGAAGTCAGGCAAGACCTGCCATTGTGCATAAAATCAAGTGGAGTGGAAACTGGAGGACTAATTAGGAGGTTAATGTTGTATTCCAGGGCCAGGGAGCATGGAGAGGTAAGAACATAAAAGAGATTCTGTAAAGAAAAAACTGAAAGGACTCAAATTTTGGTTACATAAATTGGTACTGAATCGGCTACTGTAAACTGTTAAAGAACTTCCTGTTCTTCATAATTGCTGCTTTAACCTGGTATTTGAAGCTTTCCTTAGAGTTAAACCTGTTTGACTCCCTTTCCATCTTCTGCCCAAAACATTTTTGACCCTTCATGCCATATTTATTTCTGATTCAGAGATTTTGCTTATGCTGCCTTTACCACTTTGTCTTTCTCCTTTTTCTTCATCTTTGAATGAAGATTTGCCAGTGTATAAAATATATAGGATATATAAAAGATAAAAGGGAGAATGGGATTGGACAGGGGCATACAGGAGCCTCTGAAAAGGCATAAGAAATGGAACGTTTCTAGTACCGTAAAAGCTCCCCACGTGTGTCTCCCAGTCTATTCTCTCCCTTCTCTTTGAAGTAAACCACTGTGCACTTAGGGTATAGTGTTATCTTGTTATCATTTTACTGTATTTCTTTCTTTTTTTGTTTGTGTTTTATTTATTTTGAGAGAGAGCATGAGTGGGACAGAGAGAGAGTGAGAGAGAATCCCAAGCAGGCTCCGCACTGTCAGTGCAGATCCCAAAACAGGGTTCAAACTCACAAACCTCAAGATCATGATCTGAGGGGCGCCTGGGTGGCTCAGTCAGTTGAGTGTCCGACTTCAGCTCAGGTCATGATCTCATGGTTTGTGAGTTCAAGCCCCACGTCGGGCTCTGTGCTGACAGCTCAGAGCCTGGAGCCTGCTTCCGATTCTGTGTCTCCCTCTGTCTCTGCCCCTCCCCTACTTGTGCTCTGTCTCTCTCAAAAATAAATAATCATTAAAAAATTTTTTTAAAAATCATGATCTAAGCTGAAATCAAGAGTTGGACACTTAACCCACTGAGCCACCCAGGCACCCACAATTTACTGTATCAGCAGAAAAAAACTGGGTGCCAAACTTATCAATAGGAATCAATTGTCTATTTAGATGGCATACAAGTGTTTATTGAGCATTATTAAATAATGTAAGGTTTGAATTTTATGGTTAAATAAAATATAAACTTGTGAATGATAAGAATTATAGGAACTTACGTTAAGCAAGTGCCTTTTTTTTTTAACGTGCTTGGTCTTCCATCCTGACTAAAGGTGCACTGGATGTAGGATTTTTCATACATTTCATGGGGAAGGATTGGGATATGAGTCTTAGTCCATTTAATTTGCAAGTCTCACCTTTAGTTCCATACCAGTTTATATTGTACTGATAGCATCTTCACATATTTTGACTTCACAAAACCTATCTATATTCCTTTCTCCTTTGTCTACTTATTTTTATCCATCATAACTTCATGTTTTAGTACTTTAATGCTATTATATTTTCATCAATGGCTGTCTTTTGTCTCTGCACCACAGTACCCCAAGCTGCATTATAATCCCTTCTAAGAACAACCATGTATTACATTATTTTCCCTTGTAGCACCAGCTCATACTCTGTGTATGATAAAAACATTGTTTGCCATGTTTTGATCTAGTACCAAGAAGGATGACCAACAGGCTGGGAAAAGGACAGTATAGAGGCACTATTAGAGTTCTATCCGTAATGAGTATTTTGCTGACTTACAAGGAAGGGTCACAGTTCCTTTTTTTTTTTTTTTTTTAAGAGCTCTGAAGTGTTCTGAGGAATTAGATGTTTTGTTCTGTTTTTTTCTCCACATCTGGCCAAGAAGGATCCAGAGTATGTTTCCCAAGTACAAACTCTAGCTTCTGGGGTATCTCCCTTATGGTGTGACAAGGCAACAGAGAATTAAAAACCTTTTGGTGGGCACCTGGCTGGTCAGTTGGTGGAGCCTACAACTCTTGGTCTTGGGGTTGTGAGCTCAAGTCCTGTGTTGGGTGTAGAGATTATTTAAAATCTTTAGGGGTGCCTGGGTGGCTCAGTCAGTTGAGCATCCGACTCTTGATTTCAGCTCAGGTCATGATCCTAGGTTTGTGGGTTCCAGCCCTGTGTCAGGCTCTGTGCTGACAGTGCGAAGCCTGCTTAGAATTCGTTTCTCCCCTTCTCTGCCCCTACCCCACTCGCACTCTGTAAGTCTCTTTCAAAATAAATAAATAAACCTTTAAAAGATTTTTTTAATGAAAAATAAATACAATCTCTAAAAAAAATAAATAAAAATTTAAAAACCCTTTGGTACTTTAAATTAATCCATTAGAAGGGGGAAACTGCCACAGGGCCGTAATTTCCTTCCTATATTAATTTTCTTCCTATATTATCATCTAACTACAGAAGGCAGATACTTTAAAACCTGACTAGACCTGTTTAATAAGCCTAAATTCTTCCATTTATAGCCACCTTCAGCATTGAAAGGATTTTATATTTACATTATTTTACATATGATACTTTGTATTCTATACTGAGACCTATTATGACTGTCTGAACCTGGCACATGTTTATATTCCATTGATTTTTTTTTTTTTTAAATAATTTTACCCTGGTTTGTTCACAGGTGGTCAGGACGTAATAACCGAGAGAAAATTGGTGTTCATGTTGGCTTTGAAGAAATCTTAAACATGGAGCCTTATTGCTGCAGGGAATCCCTGAAATCCCTCAGACCAGAATGTTTTATCTATGACTTATCTGCTGTAGTAATGCACCATGGGAAAGGATTTGGCTCAGGACACTACACTGCCTACTGCTATAATTCTGAAGGAGGTATAGATGGGTAGATGGGGAAAAGTATTTTATCTTGGGTCAAATTTGGAAGCTGGAGTTCAGGCTTTACAATTTCTAAATTGACCACTAAATCATCTTAAGTGAAGCCACTTGACCTTTTGTTTTCTTTCAAGAATACTTCTATAGTTCATAAAAAAACTGAGAGTTTGTGCAGAAAATGGATATTTTCTGCAGGATTGTAGTAGTTTTGACTTTCAAAGGCTGTAGCAATAAGATAGTAAGAATGGTTGCATTAATTCAGTGCTATCTTTTTTTATATAATTTTTTTCATGTTTATTTATGAGAGAAAGAGAGAGAAAGAGCACTAGTGGGGGAGGGCAGAGACAAAGACACAGAATCCAAAGCAGGCTCCAGGCTCCCAGTTGTCAGCACAGAGCTTGAACTCACGAACTGTGGGATCATGACCTGAGCCGAAATCGGACACTTAACCAACTGAGCCACCCAGGCACCCTAGTGCTATCTTTTATTACAGGCGTTATTTCTAAGGGCAAGTCCTCTGTTTACTGGTTTCATCTAGTTAATTTTGCTAGAGAACAGACCATCTAATAAACTGGGATCACAGATACTTAGAATAAACTCTGAGTTTAGGTTTTAACAAAACTCACTTTAATTTACTGCCTCCATGGACCCTCAAGGACAGTCTTCATAGGTAACAAGTGACTTAGGGTTTTTTTATTTCCCTTCCTTACCTACTATTGAACGAAGACTGAGCCTCCACATTCATACCATTTCCCTTCACCCTACACAAAATAAACACAAAAGACGTGTGGACAGAAAGCCCACATAATCCACGAAGGCAATTAATTTAACAATAAACTACCAAGAGTGAATTGTACACTGTTTGCTTTACAGTATGACTAGTAGCAAAAGCATTAACTGGTAAAATGATACCTGGAATTAAAGATTGTGTCAGGTGAACTAATCAGATTCTTTAACTTAAAACTACTTGTAGAATAAAGGTAGATAAATCCAGAGTAACATACTGCCCAAACTATTTAAAAGAAAGGAGTTGGCTAATTATTTTCCCTTCAAAGAAACTTTAACTCTTACTGAAACTAATACCTTTAAATCCATTTTAATTTATACTAGAAACTTCTAAAATTCCTTTATAAACATTAAGGTATATTTCTGTGCTTCACTCTAGGGTTCTGGGTACACTGCAATGATTCCAAGCTAAGCATGTGCACTATGGATGAAGTATGCAAGGCCCAAGCTTATATCTTGTTTTATACCCAGCGAGTTACTGAGAATGGACATTCTAAACTCTTGCCTCCAGAACTCCTGTCTGGTAGCCAACATCCCAGTGAAGAAGCTGATACCTCTTCTAATGAAATCCTTAGCTGATCCAAAGACAGTGGGGCTTTCTTCTTGTGATTTTATATATACTTTTTAAAAGGGCTTACAATTTTGAGCTTCATTGTTTTAATTTTTTACTTAGGATTCAGTGCACAGTTTCTACATTTTGTATCCACAACAAAACTGTTTTTACAGAGACAAAATTAGCATAAACATGTATGACAGCAGGTAACTAAACTTTTCTCAAGTACTTGGGAGTTTTAAACTTTCAGTGTTTACTTCATACTGGCATTACTTCTTTTATATTTTCATGTCTTAATTGGCTCAGATCATGAATTTGTGCAATCTTTTACTGAAGTTCAGGTGGCATCATTTTATACATTTTTTATTTAGCTTTTGTAGGTATTTTCTATACAAATTCTTATTAGGTGGAAATTAGATAGTCTTCACTAATGATATTACCAAAAAAGAAAAAATTTCTTTCAGGCCATTTGCATAGTGAAGTTACCTTTGCCCCTTGAAGGCAGTTAAACTACTACATTCACTGTGAAATACCAAGGTATTACCTAAATACTCATCGGTCACACAAATTGATACTCCTGAGGCTTTGTGTGTTACAGGACTCAGAACAAACATTCCTTTGGTTAAAGGAACTTCATTTTTTTCAAAAATGTATTAAGTTTTAATAATTGTTCTTTATTTGGCATAGTCAAACTTCATACAAATGAAAATGACAGCTTTATAAGTAGTATATTTAAATTACTTCAGTACTGTGGACATGAAAACAATGATGGCTCGGACTTATAATGATTTGTTTGGCAGCAAACAGGTTTGTCCAGATTCTAATAAAGCAGTCTTATCAAAAATCTGAATTCAGCAGTGTATTATGGTAAGCAAGTACAGTTTAACTTGGATATGAGGTTTTTTTGTATGTTTAACATTAGATCTCTTAAAAGCTTTGTACTGTATCATATCTTGAGATTTTTAGTTTAAAGGAAAAAAATAAGTCTTCTTGAAGAGAAAAAATTGCTTAGGACAGAGAAGATAATTGTTCAAAATTGGCAACTGGGCAAGATGTTCAGCATCTCATTTTTCTAAATAATTTTTCTAAATCTCATTTTCTAAATCGGCTTGGATTACTCACTCTTGCTCCGATTATGTGAAGACTAGGAACCTCAGATGTTCAAATACTTGGCCCTTTTAAAAAAACTAAACTTCCATTTTATTATAAATATGTTATGAAATACTCTTTGCTCTTCCCAAATCTTACTAGATCTCTTTAAAATCCTACTGCTGCTAATTTATCATCCACTAACCTCTATACATCAGCTATTTCACATCTTAGCTCAGTGTTAACCACTGGAAGATCATTTATTCTTTTTAGGTTTGCTTGTAGGTTAAAATCTTCATGAAAGATAATACCCTATAGAATGCTGTTTTTTGCCAGTGTTCATCTATTAAGTATAAGCTTGAAAAGGACCTCTATTAGCAAATTTTCCTTAAATTTCAGAGAGCCAAGTTGCTGGGGCAGCTGATGATGAAGTGCAATGAGAATTTATCACTGAACAGACAAGTCATTTATGCCAAAATACAGCCTGAGTATTAAATGGCTAAAGTTTAAAATCTTTCACTTAATTACCTATGCAAGTTGTTACCTCAACTGTTAACGTAATTATACCTCATTAAAGATTTATGTGGTCAAGATACCTGAGTCTAGCCTTTTTTAATTTCAAGGATTACTTTATACTTGGGTAAACTGCTATACACTTTAGCACCTGGTTTTAGGGAGATAATTTAAAGACAACTCTGGAAGATCTGCTGTTTGTAATGGTATAGATGTTTCAGTACTTATTTCAATATAAAAATATATGAGAAAGAAAGTGACTTACCCTTTTACTTTTTTTTTTTAAAGGTATACACACCTATATGTATGCATATAGCTTTTTTTTTAATTTTTTTTTTTAACCTTTATTGATTTTTGAGACAGAGAGAGCATGAACAGGGGAGGTTCAGAGAGATGGAGACACAGAATCTGAAAAAGGCTCCGGGCTCTGGGCTGTCAGCACAGAGCCCGACGTGGGGCTCGAACTCAGACTGTGAGATCATGACCTGAGCTGAAGTCAGACGCTCAACCGACTGAGCCACCCAGGCGCCCCGAGCCTTTTACTTTTTAATCCCTCAAAACTAAAACCTAGGCGGAAGACTATGTGTGTGAGGTCAAGGGGGTATATGGGAACCCTGTACTTGATGCTCAATTTTGCTACAAACCTAAAATGGATATAAAAAGATGTATTAAATTTACAAAACCAAAACCTAGCCAATGAACAGAAACTTAAATTTCTTACTGTACATCTTAGTGTAGACTTCTACATTCGGCTAAGTTGATCTAACAAAAAACAACGTGTTTTGGTTGTAAAATAATTTACTAAAGGCACTATTTGTTAAACATCAACTAATAATTTGTTACTAATAAGGTACATCATTGTAAACATAACAAAATGATTTCAAGAGATACATGGCTAGTAGGTAAACAATACAATGTTTTTAAGTGACAGCTTTCCTATTTACAAGATCATATTTCTTCCAGCTATTCCAGGGGCATGCAGCGATGCTACTGCTCA
Source organism: Panthera uncia (assembly GCF_023721935.1). Taxonomy (NCBI): domain Eukaryota; kingdom Metazoa; phylum Chordata; class Mammalia; order Carnivora; family Felidae; genus Panthera; species Panthera uncia. The sequence continues at coordinate 113,984,733 of NC_064809.1, read as the reverse complement.
CAAGAGTTACTAGGAAGAGAGCTTGGAGGTTATAACTGGTTTGAGATCCCTACTGCTAAAGAGAGGTCTTATAATGCTCCAATATTCTTCATTCACAGGGTAAATTATAAAACTCTTGAGCATAGAAATTGAGATACTTTATATCTCCCACCAAAACACATCAAAGTAGTATGGACTCAGAACCCCAAGAGAACTAGCTGGAGGGCCCAAGCCCTATAACATGTCTAAGCATGAGCTTGTGAGCTCTGCCACTAGCACATCACAGAAACTGGAGAAAATAATCTGAAAGTAGCTATTGAACATTAGCACCATAATAAACATGGCTCATATAACTGAAAACTAGATTATTTACCCCACGAGACAACATTTATAGCTCTAATGCTATATATATAATAAATGATCTAAGTACAGAAATCCAGTTTTTCTTCCTATGAGAAAAACATTAAACAAAATACAAACTAAACAGCATCCCAGAGGCAGTGAATCTTATTGTGCTAAAGCATATACAAATTAAGGCTTTACCTTGGTACATAAACAATTTTGAAATTGTGTTGGAACATCCCCAACAAATCGGTTACAAAGAATTCAGGCAATTTGTTCAAGAATCTGTAGTGGGACTCAGTTTAAATAAGTAAATATTAGGTATCTTACATTCAACTTACGCACTTAGCTGCCATAATTAGTGTAACTGAAATGCCACTAGTTTTTAATTCAAGCCAGTCAAGGGGCAGGGTGAATTTGATTCATTAATGGAAATGCCTAATAGTTCAATTTAACGTTTCTAATTATAGCAAGATCCAAGTATGGGAAGTTTTCCTGTTCTAGTGTTTGTAGTCTTAAATGCCCTTTTGGTTTATTGAGCAAGCTGAATACATTTCCTGATAAAAACTACCACTGGATAAAGGATCTAAATGTTGAGATTTTACTAAATCAAGGTTTCAAGTTGGTACAATGTTGTCTACTAGGTCATGTTTCAATTAATCTTCATAATGTCATGGGGAAAAAATGAAAGACAAAGACTAATATGGTTCTAAAAAGAAAACAAAGGCAAACCATTCCTAAAGCTTTATATTAATTTGTGAAGATTTTCCCACATTATGCATGTGTAGATCTTGTTTTAGCCATTATGTCAGAAGAAAAGTTTCAGTGTAGAGGTCTACAATCCAGATAAAAGGCTCTACATTTCCCTACGTTAAGTTCAGCTATTTCCTGTGCAGAATTATAACCACAGACATTGAAATGTAGCTCTCAGATCTGAAAATGTCTTTATTTTTTAGAAAATGGATTCCAGGAAGGTTAAAAAGCAATACCAGAGGGTATAGGTGCAGAATTGGATGTAGTCATTCAAAGCATTCAATTAAGAATATGGCAATATAAATATCTGAAAAGCATCTCTTAGGTGTTTAAAACAAAAAATGTGTAAGTCATTCCTAACTAATTTGAGCTTTAAAGCATTTCCTAGATGGGAAAAACAGTTAACATTTGAAAGTCCTGAAAGCTTTTTCCTTGGCTAATTACATTAGATGGTTTGCATTTGATCAAAGTCCTTCCTTTTTAAACATGGATAAAAGCATTACGTAGGTCCACTGTTAAACAGACAAACATGTTGCAAATTAATTGTGGTATAATGTACTCCAACAAAGCTTAGAAAATAAAAGATGTTGAGGCGGCTTTGGACTAAGTTTAATAGTCATCTCCTCTGCTGACAACTTCTTTACACGTTGGACGCAACAGTATGGTATGTTCAAACTGTGCTGTATATGATCCTTTAATGTCACATAATGGTGGATATGGATCTACAATGCCCAAGTCACACAGATTCTTCAGAGCCATCAAGTATTTACTTTCTCCCAAGCGATCCAGCCATCTGCGGCAGAAGGCAAGGGTGCCAAAGTTTTCATTGATGACATTTAACAAGTGTTTTGTTCTTGGAAGCCTAAGAGGAGAAAATCCAAAATTAACAGGTGACTAAAAAGTTACCAACTCATTTTCCCCATTAAGGAAAACTCATATGGTAGCTGTGGTTTTACTTGGTAATTAACTTCAAAAAACTTTTTGTCTCTTTCAACATTCAAAAGTCAGAATGTATAACAGCCCATACCTAATTATAGATGGCAGCTGAATGGGAGACCACCTGAAGACTATCTTACGTATTTATTTATGTGTCTACACATGTGTGTGTTAAATTCCCAGTAGAGACTCATCAACAGTATTATGGTGGTTAATTTCCTTTTTTGTGCACCAAGCTGAAAGACCTGCACATAAAGGAGGTATAAATCCATCCTTCAACCATCTTCTCCAAAAAGTTTAAGGGGGAAAAAAAGGTAAAAATAGAAAGTTTATCAATAGGAAAATATTAAGAACAAAAACCTAGAAATGCCAGCAAAATGATTCTCTCTGAAAGTATTAACAATTATTAGAAACTGGATCTGAAGAGAATACTTGCCTATATCATTTTCATCTCAGTTAAGATTTTTAACAGGCCAATTTCCTTGCTGTATTATAAAAATCCACACAACTTACTGGTAGGCTATAGAACTGTACATTAATGAATATACCACTGTGAACGTTTGTCACATTTTTAAAAATGCTACTAACTGGGAAAAGAAGCTTAATACTCCTATAAAAACAACAGTCTCTCACCTTATTGGCACATGTCCAACATCAAAATTTTTCATATAATGTGAGCATTCCATATCATCATGAACAACACCTTTTCCTGTGCTTCCAAAGGTTTCAATGGCATACACTTCTCCTTCCTAAAGAATATGTAAGGTCAAGGGGAGAGAAGAAAAATTCAGAACCAATTAAAATTGCCATTTGTCAACTTCAGGCTTAGGGTTATTATTTACTTCATATAAAAAACAACATGAAATAACCCCCTGGTAGTCATCCACCCTTCCTTGCTTTATCTCCTTAGCACTTTTTGGTCTATGTCCTCCTATTGGAATGTAGGCTTTATACAGGCAGGGAATTTTATTTTGTTCACTACTACATCCTCAGTGACTACTAAAGAGACTGGCATCTAAGAGATGCTTAGTAAATACTCATTAAGTGTTGAATGAACAATCCTCTGACATACCCAACTTCCATAGCTGACTGAGCCCTGGCCTGACCAGACACAATTTGCATACTTGCACAGACCAGTAAAGATGGCAAGTTAATTTTGCTCAACATACTATATACTCAACTATCACTAACTTTAGTTTAGGAAAAAAAAAATCAGAATGCTTCACAATAAACACTTTGTATGTATGGCATACATACCTCCATTCTTGTAGCCTCTCCTCCTTTCACGATGGGCACTGTTTTCCCAGCATGTATTCTATACGGCCCAATTGAATGTCCGTTTAGGTTACGGATTGGTTTCACTGGCATAATAGGAAAACAGTTATTCAAGGTTTCCAGAAGCACAAACAGATCTCTTGGCTTTCTGGCACAGAGTTCAAGCATTGATTTAAAAACGATATGGCACTACTAAATAACCTCGCATTGACATAGTTAAATACAAACTGGAAAACTAGCAGAATATAGAAAAGATGTTAATTGCAATTTACTAAAAACTAGAAGGGAGTAAAGGGGGATGATGGGAAAAGAAAAAACTATGTGATGAGGTAACAATGGAGGGTCATCTAAGGAGGTATTGTTTTTCATTCGTTTTTAACTTGTTTTTTTTTTTTATTTAATCTCTACGCCGAACATGGGGTTCAAACCCACAACCTTGAGATAAAGTCACACACTCCTTGGACTGAGCCAGCCAAGTGCCCTTAAGGAGGTACTGTTAATATAAAGTTATATTACACAGTACATGTCATGTACACAGTGATTACAAACAAAAAATATTTTTACAGTTATGGACCAAAAGGTAATGTGACAATGTGGATACTGTGTCGAAATGATAGGATGTAAAGCCTTACATTTTTTTATTTTTTTCACAAACCAACTCATACAGTTTTTTCTTCAGTTGACAAAGGGGGGGGTTGGACTTCCAGTCCTAGGGCTTGAAGATCCCAGGACACAAAATGAATCTAGCAGGACTGCCACCAGGGTGTAGAAAATTCCAGAAAGCTTTGGCCTACATAATGGAATCCACACACCTCCCTATCTTAAATTTTACAATTATAGCACATTCCAAATGTTAATAAGGAAAATCCAAACAACTCCAAGGTCTTGAGACCAATTACAGAACAAACTGTGGTATATTCACGACAATGGAATACTAAACAATAAAAATGAAAGGTTGGGGATACACTGAACAACAAAATAAAACCTAAAGAAAAAAGAACAACAGGCACAATTCTATACATATTGTTTTATTATTATATATGTAAAAGTTAAGCACAAATATACTGTTGTTTAAGGATGCATAGTTAGATACTAAAGACATAAAGAAAAGCAAATGTAAATACTTTAGCACTCAAGACTTTGGTTTGCTAGAGGAAGACTGCTATAATTCAAAAGAGTATACAGAATTGAAGGGCTTTTGGAATGCTGACAATATTCTACTTCTCAAGGGATAAAATTACATAACTTTTACAATTGTTTAACTGAATTTTTGTGTTGCATGTATTTTCAGTGATATTCCACAATAAAAATGGTTTAAAAAAAATCTATCTCTGCAGTGCTAGAATTCCAGTACGAGTTGCCTTTCTTTTAAGGCAGAATTAGGTAGCAAGGTTTTTTCAACTCTACAACAATGAAACAATGACAATTATATTGATTGTACTGTACAAATGATTGATTTGCACTGATGTTTACAGGATTACGGATTTGTGAGCAACAAGGACCTACACCATCAGGTTGCAGAGGAAGAATACCTTCTGCAGTTGGTAGAAACACAGTAGTCTATCAGTATCAACAAGGTCAGGCAAAGAATGCTAAATAAATCATGTGAATTTACAGAGGTCAAGGAGGTATGAATGTCTCTGCTCAGATGACTACAAGGGAGAGACAGGATTTGGTTAAAGGAAATGTGGGAAACACTCCTTAAGAAAGTTATTAGAATAAATATACTCACTAAAAAATAAAAATAAATAAAAATAAAATTAAAAAGTTATTAGAACAGTAGTTACAGAGAGCAGTGAGCACAGATCAGGAAGGACAGTGGTTAGACCCTGAGAGCTGGGAAAGCAGCACAAAGCACAGGTGACTCTGGGACTGTGTACCTAAGGCAGTGGCTGGGAAAGAACAAGAGGCAAAGGGAATAAAGATTAAAGAAAAAACACACAAGGAATTAACTGGACTCCAAATTCTGAACTCAACTTAAAAAAAAAAGGTGAAGGGCTCATCAATGGAATGAGTCCCTGGCTTCTTTTTAAGCCTCAATTTGACTTAGTCACAGAAAACCAAGTCTACATTTTGGCCATTCTCAGATAAATCCCTGGGTATCTTATCAGCTACCACCGCAGCTCGGCAAGAGTTCCCACCTAGTGACCACAGTTTTCCTAATAAGATGAAGTTATTTTCCCTCCATTTTCCCTCTTTATATTCCCAGGAGATAAAGGAAGCACTCAACACTACTTTGTAAAATTAATTCTGCAAGAGGTCACATGCATTTCAAAATAATATTCATTTTTTAAAAACATACCTTGGTATGTCTTCCCATCTATTTCAACCTCATAGGATTCCATAACTTCTTGGATGGCCTCACCAACATCACACAGACGGACATCAATTCCAGCACACTAAAAACAAAATGATATATATACTTGTTACTCAAAATGCATAATTTTATTACAATTTATTAGTATTCTAAAATAAGGGACAATTAGATAAACTGCTTTGTATATTATAACTTCTTTTATAAAACCTTTGGTATATTATACTAGAATTGTTCACTTAAAACCCTAAGGGCAGTGGACCAGTCTTACATAATCCAAAGACCTTCAACAGGCTATAAAATGCTCAAAATACATTGAATGAAATTGTGCTTCCAGTTCACATACCTTTATTCCAGTGTTAGTGGCATCTTTTACAGCTTTTAATAATGTATCATATTTCGGATTAAAAGTAACAGTAAAAGCACAGTCAATAATCCTACCTGAAAGAGAAAATTCTTCTTTAAGTTGATGTATCAGCTAGTCAATTTGTCTACTGCATCTATTCTATTAATCTGCCTAGTTAACATGCAAATAAAACGATGGGCTCAAAAGAAGGCAGCAGTCCAAGTACCCACACAGCATTCAAAATCAAAGTGAAAAAAAGTATAAATAAGTTATATAAAAGTTTCAGAATGCAAAGACTAATTCCAGGGTCAGTATGTAACATTTCAAGATAGCACCAATATAGTACTAACCTAGGTGGATAAGCAAAAATATAAACAGAAACAAATCAAAAAGAGAAAAACCTGGGGACTAAGGAACAGTAATGTGGGCAGAGAAAATGTAAAGGTCTACAGACGCCAATCAGTGCAGCTTCTGCAATTTAGCAAAACCTCAGGTAAGTACTTTATCTGAACTTTATTTTCTTTATCTGAACTTTATTTTCTCACCTAAGTGAGATAAAAGGTACTCACCCAACAAGGTTTGGGGGCAGAATTTAGAAAAGCTAGCAAGTATATAAAGGTTGGTAAACTTAAACGTTCTAAGTAAATGTTTGTTGTTCTTATTAACAGATAAATTTCTGAAACAACATGAATAGATAAACAAGATTAATTTCTTCTCACCTTGATACAAAGAGTTATAAACCTCAATTACCCAATGGTTTGCATTATACTCCATGTAGTAGGATACTTAAAAGTAAATCTCAAAAACTGGCTCAACACAACTCTACTGAAAAGTGAGGCATAAAGAAGAAAATTAGGAAGTTCAAGTACCTGAGCCCCATCTAACATAGAGAAGACTACTTTTTTCTGGGGGGGGGGGGGGGGGAATTATTTCCAAAAACTCACCACTTATATGTGTTCCAAAGTCTATCTTACAGATGTCATCATACTGTAATACTGTTGTGTCACCAGCATTTGGAGTATAATGGGCAGCACAGTTATTTAGAGAACACCCAGTAGGAAATGCCAGGCCTGCATTTAATCCATTCTCTTTAATTAGCTTTCGTGAACAGTCTTCCAACTTTTCACTATTTAAAAAAAAATTATTTACATTTTTATCTTTATATACCTTAAAGGTCATCAGGTCCAGAGAATTTACTAAAACTCTTAAGTTACTTTCTGGGAAAGATCTGAACAATTCCTGGATGTGAATGACTAATAGTTCTCTGATGCTATGAAAATAGTAGCTCATTTCTAAAAGATAAAAGATTAAAAAAATTCAATTCCACTAGAAATCTGGAGAAACAGAACCACACAATCCACTTTTAACTTAGTGACTAGGAAGTGAGATTCTCCACTCAGACTAATATAAATGTTGATTACATTTTATTTGCTCAATGTTGCACATTTAAAAAACTGTCTGAATTAGAGAACTGTTGCCTTTTATAGCTAATTACTACTCGAAAGGAAAACTAGAGACAAAGTACTTTTATTGGTTTCTTCATCGCATTGTAACTGTTTTGTGACCAATAATTTTAATACAAATTGTTAGATAGCGAAGTAACAGACTTCCAAACAGAAAGTAAGAATCAGAGTAATGTGTGCATTTGCACATATAAGTGTACAAAGTACAAAATAGGGTGGTTGAGGTATAAATGTCCTCTTATGGTTTCCTCATTACATTTACAGTATAAGAACTCATATTTCTAGAACCCTCACATCAAGTTTAAGCAAAGTAGTAAGAAAGCCAAACATTACAACTGGAGAGTTAGCACTTAAAAAAAAATTTTTTTTTATCACATTCTTACAAAAATATAGTCCTTTTACCAGATTTCGATCATTGTCATCCCAGGCTTGATCCAGCTCATAACATATTTTCTAACTTGTCGATGTGCTTCTGCAGCTTCTCGAAAATCATTCCAAATCTCTTCACTAGCTTGATCTAATGCTTTCTTTTCTTCGCTTGTAGTTCTCCAAGCAGCTGTTCGCCTTTATAGTATGTATAGCATAGTATTAGTCACTTTAGAAACAGCAGATAAGCATAAAAGCTGAGAGATAAAAATACACTAATATAAGACATTTTAGATAAAAATGTCACACATTCAATTTCTTATATTAATTAAACATCAGCAAAGTTTCTGAAATATGAGTAGTCACACACTTGCAATCAAGCCAAATCAAGTTAAACCTTTTTTGTAAGACTCTCAAAGTCCTCAAGTGAAATTTCATTCATAGTCAGAGACTAAAACTTTGCCACACAAAAATAACACAAAAAGGAAAAAAAAAAACAAAAACAGAGAAGCCAGAAAAGAGTCCTGGAAACCAAGCAGTGGAAGAAAAAAAATTATCCTTCCACTCAAGGTTACTCTGAGAGACTTCAAAAGACCACACCAAAAATTAACATTTAATTTCATCAACAGGGTAAGTACTAATATGAAAACTTGACCGGAAATCTACATATACTTTCATCAAAATATAAAATATTATGTGCTTTTGCAGGATCTTTCTAATTGTACATATATGTAAGAGGCGATTCTCCTTGAAGGATATGGCTCATATTTGAAAACTGCCAGGGGTAACAAACATTTTTTATTCAGTATCTGGGAAATGAGAAGATACACTGACTCCCTTTAAGCAGCACCTTTCAAAAATAGTAACTTTTCAAATGAAAATCTTTTAAAAAGTTCTTATAACTTTCATACATTACTGGCAATACTGAATACACAGTTCACAACTCAGTGATCACTGAGGTATAAATTATACTCAGTATAAAGCGATGCCTTCATTGGGGCACCTGGGTGACTCAGTCAGTTGAGTGTCCAACTTCGGCTCAGGCCATGATCTCACAGTTTGTGGGCTGGAGCCCTGCGTGAGGCTCTGTGCTGACAGCTCAGAGCCTGGAGCCTGTTTCAGATTCTGCGTCTCCCCCTCTCTCTGCCCCTCCCATGCTCATGCTCTCTCTGTCTCTCAATAATAAATAAACATTAAAAAAAAAGTTTTAATTTAAAAATAAAAGAAATAAAGTGATGCATTCAAGATTACTCCTATTTTCCTCAAACTATGGCTTGCAGGCAAATCCAGCCTGGTACGTGTCTCGTAATCAAAATTTTACTGCAATACAACTATGTCTATTTGTGTACATACTGTCTATAGGTACTTACGTGCATGCTACAAAAGCATAAGTGAGTAACGCTCATGGCCTGAAATATTTACTACATGGCTCTTTATAGAAAAAGTTAACATAACTGCTCTAGAGTATGCCCCTAAATTAATGTTTCCAAATACTGTGAGTTCTTGGTCGTTGTCAAGTTATGATTACTTCCTACCGCAACAGCTACCTGTGTGCCAACATCTAGAAGCTCTAATTTGCTACAATGACACAAAGGGGCCGTCCTATGTCATTTTAGGGATACTTAAGCATCACAGAGGCTTCTTTGGCTTATTTTCTGTTTGGAAATGTATTTTGGATTATATACTGACATTATAAAGAAATATTGCAGCACCATCTGTTAAGGTCAGTTTTGAACACCACAAATACTTAAATGTGTATGAATTACTTTTAATCGGAATAGTGAAGATTCAAGAGGCAATTACAAGTATTCAAAGGAACATCCTCACACTAGAAGGTAACAGGATACGATCCTTTAAAAAGTATATTCTCAACATGTGGCTCAATCTTTTTCAGCTGCAATACACTTATAGTCGCTCACTCCATGATGGGACAGACAAGCCACAATCTCCTGACCTCCAGATATAACTCCAGTTTATTCTCTCCCATGAATCCAAAAATCTTTCCTGGAAACCAAGAACCCAAACATTCTAAGAATCAATCATTTCCAGGCATAAGAATACTGTAAAGACATCAGTTTTTAAACAAAACATATCACAGTTGTCTCTTACATGGGCCATAATTCTGGCACATATACAATAGCCATACCATTATTGCACCCCTTGCCTCAAAAGCCAAACATTTTGTGAAAAACAAAAATATCCCCAAATGTTTTTTCTAGAATGGTTAAGATGAAAGACTATGTCCACAGGGAATTGATGGATATCATGCAGTAGGGCCATGAAAATGAAATTGGTCATTATCAATTCCAATTTTTTCTCTTCAATTCTTGGAATCCATTTCTTATAGATTAAAATGCTAAGTATAATTAAATTTCAAATGCTATCTAACTACATTTTAGAATCAGAATATGGCACAATAAAGATCTCCAATAGTGAAATCAACAGGTCTCACATAAACATCTTATACTTCTGAAGCTGCATAGCTGATTCTTAGAAGCAGTAATTCTTCAAAAGGTTATGGAATGTTCTGCATTATTGCTAAAGAGGTACCAACCAGAAGCTAGATTAAAGAAATTCTTTTCCTAAGTCTTGAGTTCAAATTGAAAGCCATTAGTAATATTCAAGAAATACACTGCCAGCATCTAAAATTAGAATTCCAGGTTCGTGGGGCGCCTGGGTGGCGCAGTCGGTTAAGCGTCCGACTTCAGCCAGGTCACGATCTCGCAGTCCGTGAGTTCGAGCCCCGCGTCAGGCTCTGGGCTGATGGCTCGGAGCCTGGAGCCTGTTTCCGATTCTGTGTCTCCCTCTCTCTCTGCCCCTCCCCCGTTCATGCTCTGTCTCTCTCTGTCCCAAAAATAAATAAAAAACGTTGAAAAAAAAAAAAAAAAAAAAGAATTCCAGGTTCGTTCTAAAGACAAAAAATATTATCAAGGAGCCTGTCCTCTTTCCTAAATTTGGTATTTTGACGTTCAGTCTATTTAGCAAATACATAGAAATTAGTAAAATGAAAAACACATTCTGAGCCAATAATTATTTGAAAAGGCAATTAATTCATCCAAGTGACAGAGGTGGGTTAGAAATACTTTTTTAAATAAATTATGTATATACAACAAAACTATCAAAATAACTGCTCGAAAGAGAATCTTTACAGAAGTGTTTACAGAGTATGTAAACTTCCCACACCTCTTTCATATTTCGGAGTCTTTTCAATATTTCATCATTTTTACTAGATGTGTTAAGAGCATAAAATGTAAGTAAAACCAAAAGATACAAAGGAATCTGATTATTAGTTTCAAACAGTTGTAAACATTTCTGAACTCACTGCATGGATAACTTGAAAGCTACTTACATTTATATTTTTAAAGCACCAAATACCACGTTTATAAAAATCATTTAAAAATGCATGCCTTTAACCTAGAAATTAAGATTGCATGTAGATCAATTCCTTCCTCTGAAAACTGGTAAACAGAAAAATAAAGCATGTTTTAACTTTGCCTATAAGAAACTATTGTTAACTGATAAAGTTAATTGAGACCCAGCTGATAAAGGAAAATTCTTCTTATAGAAAATCAGCTAATAAATGTAGAAAGAACTACAGAATTAGAAATTCATCATTTTGCAGTCCCCAATGAAAAAACTGATAAAGCATGAATGGATATTAAAATAATTAAGAAAAAGGCTGTTGAAAAAAAGGATATTCCAATGGTACCAAACTACCCACAGATTACTTGGAAACTGCAAAAAGAAAAAAGTACCTTTAAAAAAGAAACAGCTGGCTAGTATCACATTAACCAAGTGACCACATACAGTAAAACTAGTAACAGAACAATCTGACATTATATCTGATGCAACAGACTATGATTCAATATGAAGAACACAGTATCACTTATATGTCCCTGTCAAAATCTAAATATAATCTAAGCCTTTACAACTAATTCCAGGTTACAGAAAATAGAGCGAAATCACTAATAAAATTATACTAGATACAAAATAGAATATTATAGTCATTCAAAATTGGTTTAAAAATTTTTACTAACATAGGAAATACACACAGAAAGTCAGTTTTCTTAGAAGTGCAAATTACTAATTATAAGAGGAAAAAATAGTAATGACACACTAGAGAAACTAGATACACCTTATCCAAGTGATAAAATCTGATATCATGTGCCTCCAGATGTGACAATCCTGAAAAGGACAGGATATCTACTTGTCTAGTATTCCATCCAAAAATACACAAACTACTTTCAAATAATTCAGAAAAAGTAGATGAATACAGATTCACCAATATAACATTTTCCACATCTGCCCTCTATCTTTCTGTCTTCCAAGGAGAAAATGGAATGTTACTGGTATATTATACAGAATATATATATTTGGTGTAATTGTCATATTCCCCTGAGAAAGAGAACAATAGATGAGGCAAATGTTAAAGAGAACCTGAGTGAAAGGTATGCAGGAATTCTTTCTCTTAAGTGCAGAATTATTTTAAATAAAAAGCTAAATAAAATGCTGCACTCAACCTGGGTGGTAGTTACACAGGCAAGTTCTTTGTGATAATTCATGCAATTTTTAGTAAGTTTATTAAAAAAAAAATAATGAAGGAAAAAAAGAGACAAGCAAAGAAACAAACCCTATAATGTAGAGAACAAATTGATGGTTACAGGAGGTGGGAGGTGGGGGGAATAGATGAAACAGGTGATGGAGAGTAAGAAGTGCACTTGTTGTGACAAGCACTGGGCGATATATGGAAGTGTTGAATCCCTATGTTATACACCTGAAACTAGTATTATGCTGTGTGCTAACTAGAATTTAAATGAAAACTTTAAAAAAAAAAAAAAAGGGTATATACAAAACTGTATTTAATACTTTACCAAACCTATAAGAATACTGATTCTGATCTATTTGCAAATAGTCAAAACTGGTTATATGAATGTCAAAAAATATTAAAACTTACTAAAAAGCAAACATAACCACAATAAACTTCTTTTTCATTTCCCCACAGCATACAAGATTGCTTTTAAATATTTAAGTATTACTTAAGAAATATAACATATAATTAATATCTTCCTCTATTGTTTCAAAATCAGAGGTTATTCTACTTCTACAATGTTTAATTTGCAACAGATGATAGTAAGAAGGGAAAGATAGTTTTTAAGGTTTATAAAATCTCAATTTTCTTTGTATTAAACATTACTTCAACTGTTCCACTATATTCACATTATTAAAAATATTAATCTATTTTTTAGTAAGTATAGGAAATCAATGGTTTTCTTCCACTTAGCAATAAACACATAGAAATGGAAACATAAAAACATCCTGTTCACATCAGTAACAAAACCATAAAACACTTAATAAATTTAACAAACAAGGGATGGGACCTACCTGAAAAGAATCAGAATAAGTGGGAAAATATACTATGACAATGGATAAGATAAAGTGACACAACTGTCAATTTTCTGAAAAAAGATACATAAGTATAATGCAATTCTGATCAGAATTCTAATGAGAGCATTTTTCTGTGGGTATATGTGTTAAAACTATTATGACTAAAAACAGCTTAGTATAAAAAAGAACTGTGTTTGGGCGTGTATGGCAGAGGAGAAAGACTTGCCTTATTGAATTATCAACATATAAAGTTGCTGATAAATCCAAATACTAGCACAGGAATACACAAACAGATCCATAGAATAGAAATTGGTTGACTAAGAAAATATAGTTCCATAATATAAGAATATAGTATATGGCAGAGGTGGTTATTCCATTGAGTAGAATGAATTATTTCATGAATAAACAATTCTAGCACAATTGGCTGTCCATTTGAAATAAATTAAAATTAGCACTCCCAACTCTACACAAAAAAATTCCAGACTAACTAAAGACATAATAAAACACAGAGGAAGAGTTTGAAAAAAATCTAAGAGACTGCTAGGAATCCAGAGGTATAATATACCATATTCAAAATTTTAAAACTTTTAGAAGAGCAAAAGAACAAAGCCAACAATCAAAAAATGCTCACAATCATTAGCAGTTTGAGAATCATAAACTAAAGTGCTAACATATTCTTTGATTCAGCAGTTCCACTCCTGGAAAACTATCACACAGTAAAACTGCCAGAGTGTAAGGAGACACATACATAAACACGTATACATAAATACTATGTGTATCTTAGAAATACTTATTACAGAATGGTTTATAATATGGCAAAAAATATTAGAGACAAAGTAAATGCTCATCGACTAGAAAATGGTGAAATACAATATAGCATATTCACTCTATGGAATATTATAAAGCCATTCAAAAGAATAACAGGTCTTCTGACTGACTTGGAGAGCCTTCCTGAATGAGAAAAGGTGATGAAAATGTGCATAGGATTCCATTTTGGAAAACAAACAAGACCAAAACACTCCCCCTACATAAACAGACATAGATGTGCACATATAGGAGCATATAAAAATATGGAAGGCTACCTGCTAGGTGGTTACATGGGTCTGGAAGGAAGGGAAGGAAGAGGGAACAAGCATATATTAAAAAAAAAAAAAAAAAAAAAAAAAAAAAATTAAAATGATTATATTTAAAAATAAATGTTGATTATATCGTATGTACTACAAAAAGTTAAATTAACATGCCTGTAACATTTCAAAAACAGATGCTTTAAGATAGGGATGGTGATTGATGAATTCAAATCCAAAGAAAAGATGCTCATGACACAAAATTTCAGAACTTTATAGACTTATTCCCTATAGGTACTGGGAATTAAGGAGGGGGATTAAAATATAACAATATCATGTTCTTTCCTAAATTTAAAGAAAAACAATGATGTCTTTACAGGTCAGTGAAACAAGGCTACAGTAGAAGCTTTCTTAACCAACTATGGCAACCACTGGATTAACTGATGGTCTCAATTCCCTCTGTAAAATATACTGACCAATGGCCACTGTATTCTGAAAATTAGGGGCTGACAGGTTCCTGTTCTGAATAATAATAGCAGCAACTAACAATGCTTACATGTGTCTGTTACCCTCCTAAATGCTTTACATATATTCTTCACAACAACCCTATGAAGTGCTTATTTTATGGATGAAGAAATGAAAACAAAGACATGATAAATTACTTGCCCAAGTCACAAGCTAATAAGCATTAGAGTTGGTATTCAAATGAATCCCAGCTTCCATGTTCTTAGCCAGTCAACATAATGCCACTATGAGTGTCTGCTGACCAGCGGAAATGTTGCCTTTCAGAAAAATCAGGTGATTTGCTCACAAACCGGTGTAAATTATCAGTTACTATAATTCTGTAATTTTGTTATATAGTACATAAAAAAAATTATTCCTATGAAAACTAAATTGACTACTCAGAAAAGTCTAAATAAAGGCAAGTCATCAAAAAAAAAACAAAAAACTTGTCACATTAAGTGTAGATAAGAACTGCAAATGGTTTCAGGAAAAAAATGTAAACTTACAAGTATCAGACCTCAGACTACATAGTTTTTATTCACAGCAGCTCAAAATGGAATACATTCAAAGACAATACATTATGGATATAGCTTATGAGGAGAAAAAACATGTTCCAATATCAAGAATGATAAAAAACAAATGTTTAACTTTATCGATAAAGATTTTTATTTTTTGTTATTCCCCACTTTAACATACTTTTTTGATTAAACTATGACCGGTCCCAATTATTTTGGATAAGAGGGCTTCTACTGTATTTTTGGTTAACAAATTCACAAGCTTTTATTAAGGTGGTGGACCAAAGCTCTGAGAAAAATCAAATCTGCTTTATTGCTAAGCTACAATTTTCAAAAATCAAACTGGAAGTTATTTTATGATCCTTACCCATCTTGTGTGGGTGGGTACTCGCATTCTTGTCCTTTGGGAAATACACCGTTAGGATACAGGTCACATATTGGAACTGAGGGAGGGTCTGTTTGAACTTTTGCTGTGAGATACAAATAAAGCATTAACTCCTGCAGTTAAAAATAAAATTAAGCACTTATCATTACAGTTTTTCTCAGTTCCTAATGGTTGTTATATGACCTAATTTTAAAGAATCTCCTTGCTGTCTTACAGTTAAAAACAGAAGATATTTCACCATGCTGGCCACCTCCTCTCCGATGTACTGCTGCTTGAGAATAGAAATATTCAACTCCTTAGAATTCCATTATGTATTTAAACAGTATATGCCTTGGCAGAAAGCACATTCTAATGTTTTTGTCTTCATTTACTATACTGGAAATGGAATAGTATAAAGGCTGTTTTTCATAAATAAAAATCAAAGAAGCAACAAGAAAATATGGAAGAAATCCTATAAAGATGAAATAAAAATATAAAACTACTATGTATTAATAAATTAAGTGAAAAACTTATTTCAAGGAAATAATAAGGTATAAAAGTTAAGCATATACATACCCAGGGCTAAAAGAATTTAGGTAGCCATACACAAATTTCCAGATACTTAAAAAAAGGTAGAGTTCTTACATATGTTTTAAGAGCATTATTTCCCAAACTATGTTCTAAAACACACCAATGTTCCAAGATGACTTTCAAAAATATCTGGGGATCTGTCTTCTGAAAAAAATGTTTAAATACATAAGAACTAGTTACATAGTTCTTATTATATGAAGAATCACCTTTTAGTAATGACTGCTATTTCCAAAGACTGCCAGGAAGT
Source organism: Panthera uncia (assembly GCF_023721935.1). Taxonomy (NCBI): domain Eukaryota; kingdom Metazoa; phylum Chordata; class Mammalia; order Carnivora; family Felidae; genus Panthera; species Panthera uncia. Next base: position 113,968,289 of record NC_064809.1, on the reverse strand, counting down.
TGAGTTAATTTATGCAGTGATATAAGACATTCAATGTATATCTGCAGCATTTCAACTACTGAGGTGAAATATGTGGTTTTCTTTTGATTATAACTGGTCTTATGTTACAGATTTTTGTCTTCAATTTTAACACATATTTTGCTCTTTTTGTTCTGCAATGGGGGAAAAAACTATATAAATAAAAATATGACTTTATTGAGCCAAATCATTTATCTATGGAACCATGTTCAGTTCCTTCCTTTAACCCAAATAGTATCTCATGAGCACCAAATGTTTTTCCGTCTTTACATAATGTTTAAAAGTGTCCTATGGGCAAGTAAACTTGGGAAACACTGTTTTAGGGCCCTCCTAAGAGGGAACATTTAAATTTAAAATAAAAAAAGATCTTAGAGGTCAACTAATTTAGCTTTACACTTAAATCCAGGAATCCCCTAATGCCTCTGACAGATGGCAGTGAACTCCTAACAATGGAAGCAGTCTTTATCTCCCAAGCAAAAATCCATTCATTTTGAAAGAACTGTAACTATTAGAAACCTCTTCCTATACTTATCCTGCTAGTTCCAGCTTTATTCTTTGCAGTTGAAAACATTTTACTTTTCATTTCAACTGATTCCTTCCTCTCTATAAGAAACCACTTTAAGGGAAATGGTTCTTAACACTTTCACCCCTATGTGGTGCCAGCCTTGAATTTGTCAATGTTCTTTGTAAGTTGGTATCAGAATTGATTTATATTAATAGTCCAAATAAGGTATAATTAATATAAGACTATACTTTTAATTCTAAAAATCTTAGAGCTATTAAATAGTTAAGACTCCCTGCTTTTTGGCTCACAATGTACTAGCACTCAAAATCCTTAGATCCTATTACCCTGTTCTAATTTTATGTACATCTATAAAAGTTCAGCTTGCTAATCCTAGTCTATTTCTCAGTTTTTTTGATCTTTTGAAATCCTGAGTTTATCAACAAAAGTATTACCACCCTCAGCTTTATTTCATCTACAAATCTGACAGATGCCTTTTATACTGTCCATAAACTTTAAAGCAAAAGACTCAAAAAGAACATTAGAGAAAAAAATTTGTAATCAAAATATGACTAGCCTTAACCACTTATTAACTGTGACTTGGACAAATGGCCAAATGTGCCAAGCCCCAGATTCCTCATCCACAAAATGAAAAACCAGATGAAATCTTGGATAACCTTTGAAAATTCTAATGTACCCTGCCCAAGATTTATCTAAAACTATGAATAATTATACAATCTGTACTACAGTTATCATTACTATCATTTGTAATTCTCTCACTTTATAAATGAAGAAAATAAGGGCAGTGAATGACTCATTATTACATTATTTGGCTTATTCCAGAAGTGATTTATAATAGCCTACAAGGAGATCAAAAATAAACAAATAAGGAACAGTAAATAAGAGAACAAAAATCAAAACATGGAAAGAACATAAAGTAGAACCTGAAATACAGCCAATACAAAACCACAGATTTGGCTCTAAGCCCTCTAGTAGCCAATATATATATTTTTAAAGCTAGGTTATTTGCATATAGATCATGCTTATGAGATAAATACATTAAGTACTCAGGAAAAGCACAATTATTCTTGATACTAAGACCAAACAAAAGAGTGTCTCTTACAAGTACTCATAAAGAAATGTAATGAACAATAGGTTCAACAACATCCTCAGAGGAGGCACAATAAAAGCTGATGGCATCATAGTAAAACATCTGTCAGTGGAAGAATTCTACCAATGGCATATACAAAGTAGACCCTTAACATTACTCCCTGTTTATCTACTTCTGTTAGGGAGTAATTTAAGAGTATTGGGAGAAAGAGTTATCTCTCAAACCATTTTCAGACAATACCTTGTCTCATAGGCACACTTTTAACAATTTTTGAACGGAAGGAATATGATATCATAATCCCTGGAAGACTTCTAGAACATAGGTAGCCTATGCTCATTAAATACAGACTATGGGGGCACCTGGGTGGCTCAGTCGGTTGGGCGGCTGACTGCGGCTTAGGTCATAATCTCGCGGTCTGTAAGTTCGAGCCCTGTGTCGGGCTCTGTGCGGGCAGCTCAGAGCCTGGAGCCTGCTTCCGATTCTGTGTCTCTGTCTCTCTGCCCCTTCCCTGCTTGCTCTCTGTCTCTCTCAAAAATAATAAACTTAAAAAAAAAATTTTTTTTTTTAATACAGACTATGCTAGGGACAGAACTGACATCCTATGTGTAGAAGGACCTAACAAAAGTAGAAGCCTGAATAGAAAGAAGGCTATCCTATCTTCATCTGGAGACACATCAGGAAAAATGCTGGCAGAGCCAAAAGCTTTCTTTAAAAAGTTAGGTATTTCTCTCAACACAGAGATAAAAATGAGTCAAGCCCCAATATTCTAATTCATAAAATTTTCGCCTGAAAGATTTAAAGAAAGGTGCAACCAGACATTCAATGGTCCCTAATAGCCCAAAGGGCATCCAAGATTAGAACTTGTTCTGATTCTCAACCCAACCCAACATTTATTCCCCAATACTTATACATTCTCCCCCTGGTCTCCCTAATAGAATTTCAGGTCCCTGAAGATGTCAATTTGCCATTTAAAATAAAACAAAACGCAAGTAGGATCATATTTTAAGTAATATGAAATAGTGCAATACGTCATTAGTAAAATTTTACCATATGCACAAATTTTAAATAATGGGAATCCTCATTAAATACTCATCAAGAATCTTGTAATTTCAAAGCTGGCAGGTGAACTGCCAACTATGTTTACCCTATTACCACACAGTGGCATCACTTTAGTCATCACTGAAAGAATTGTTATTTGCATTATTCAAGTTTTAAATGATAAACTCATCCCTAAATTGTGGTAAAATGCAACCAACTTATTATTAACATCCTTTATCTCAACAATAGGTAAAGAAAATACCAACAGGACTATTAAATGAAAGAATAGTTGTTTCATTAAATTCTACCTCTGTTAAGCCTAAATTTATTTCCCTGACATACACTAGGATCTTAAGCAACTTCAAACCTACTCTTCAAACCAGCTGGTTAACAAACACTTAAAATTTTTTAAGTAAGACCAACTTAAGATACTAACGTCCTCTCTTCTTCTTCTTCTTTTTCTTCTTCTTTCCAGCTGCTCCATCTCCATCCCCATCTCCATCTAAGAAAAGACCATTTCAAGTACACATTTATTTAAACCTCAGAAACAGAGAGACAAAACAAGCATAAGCAGACAAGTAACACACACACAAAGCATCTTAAATAACATACTGTGTTATTTAAGTTATCAACTCAACAGAGTTGATCCAATATTCTTAGAACAGAAGTCTATATAATGCTAATGTCTCAAAATTTGGTTTGTATAATCAAAAGCACTAAGGAAACTTTGACTCACTCTAATAAAAGAATTATTGAAAAAGGTATTTTTAAGAATAAAAAGTATATTAACACTCTTTTTCAAAAACTAGGAAAAATAACCAGTGTTAGTTTAATGCTAATGACTGGGTGACTTCACGTAAAATATTACTAGTTTGTTTACATATGCTTTGCAGGTTAGTATTTCATGACCTCATGTGATCCTCAAAGCAACTTTATGAGGTAAAACAAGGAATGTTTAATGGACATGCCCAAGGTAATCCCAACTGATAATGGCAGAACTGGACCAAGAATATATCACCTAATTCCTAATCCATGCAGGGATATTTAGGGGGTCATATTTTAAAATATCTTTTCCTGGGGCACCTCGGTGGCTCAGTCAGTTAAGCATCTGACTTTGGCTTAGGTCACGATCTCACGGTTCATGGGTTTGAGCCCCGCGTTGGGCTCTGTGCTGACAGCTCCAAGCGTGGAGCCTGCTTCAGATTCTGTGTCTCCCTCTTTCTCTCTCTGTCCCTCCCCCACTTGCGCTCTCTCTTGTTCAAAAATAAATTTAACCTTTTGGGATGAGCACTGGGTGTTGTATGGAAACCAATTTGACAGTAAATTTCATATATTAAAAAATAAAAAAATAAAAAAATAAAAAAAAAACAAAAAAAACCCCACAAAAATAAATTTAAAAAATTAAAAAATTTTAGGGGCGCCTGGGTGGCTTGGTCGGTTAAGCGTCCGACTT
>NC_064809.1:113877979-113964067 GCF_023721935.1 Panthera uncia | reverse complement strand
CAGAGCCTGGAGCCTGTTTCAGATTCTGTGTCTCCCTCTCTCTCTGCCCCTCCCCTGTTCATGCTCTGTCTCTCTCTGTCTCAAAAATAAATAAACGTTAAAAAAAAAATTTTTTTTTTAAAAATTAAAAAATTTTAAATATCTTTTCCTGTATAGTTGTTATTAAAGAAAGAGTCCTTCTGGGTCAAATGTACACAAAAATCAGAGGGTATATACGCTTTTCCTAGGTTCAGTTGTCAGGTTCTCAAAAGAACCTGATGCCCAAAAATGGAGATTAAGAACTATCTGAAAAAATAGTTGGCAAAAGAGTAACTAAAGTAACCACTATCTGTTAGTTTTTATAACAATCTTTTATGAAGCCCATGCCATTCTCTTGAACTTGGAGAAAAGATAAAGGATACTATTATGGCCAAGATTAAATAAATAGTGACCTAAAACATTTTAAATAAAGGGTACCAAAAAATAGACTGGAATTTCTGAATTTCTAAAAAGGCTGCTCAATAAATTTCAACACTCATGAAGTACGCCAATCTACCCACAAATCACAATGCTATGAAACAGGGATGAATAGGAAGCTGTGGCAACAATTAGAAGTTAACAGTTTAATAGTATGTTCACCATATAGTCTTCTTTTAAATGTTTCCCCTAGTGGCAGTAACTCATGGCTAGCATCAATAATTTTAGATCATGAAATCCACACTCATACAACAATGTCAAACGAATGCTTAAATTTTCTACTCCCAGAATGATAAGCAAGAGTCATAAAAGAAATTATCTCACCATGCTACCACCTATATTCTTCTATTATAATTATCACACAAAATTATATATATATATATATATTTTTTTTTTTTTTTTTTCTGCAAAATGATAAGGGAGCTACAATGACCCTACTTGTCTGTGAGCTCCTTAAAGATTATACACCATTTCTTAAACTAAGGCACAGGACTAAGCATATGATAAATATTCACTCTATTCAACAAATGAATGTTCTTTTCGTTTATTTTATCCTACTTATTTTCACCTAAATGAGAAATAGGAAACAGCAGTTTAACAAAGAAGGAGGTAACATGATATAGGGCTTTAATGGATTGAGTGATAGAAAACAGCCAATATTTGACAATTTTTGACTTAGAAATTTGCAATTTCTTTTTAAAAAAAAAATTTTTTTTTTTAACGTTTATTTATTTTTGAGACAGAGAGAGATAGAACATGATCGGGGGAGGGTCAGAGAGAGAGGGAGACACAGAATCTGAAACAGGCTCCAGGTTCTGGGCTGTCAGCACAGAACCCGACGCGGGGCTCAAACCCAAGAACTGTGAGATCGTGACCTGAGCTGAAGTCGGACGCTTAGCCGACTGAGCCACCCAGGCACCCCAGAAATTTGCAATTTCTTATGTTCATTCAACCTTATGAAATTGGGTACAGGAAACATGGAAACACAGTCGGAACACAAACATTGCCAACTTATGCATTACTGGTTTCTAGATTCAAAAGCTCAAGAAAAATAACAGTAAAAAATTTTTTTTATGTTTATTCATTTTTGAGACAGAGAGAGCACACACACACACGAGCAGGGGAGTGGAAGGGAGAGAATCCCAAGCAGGCTCCACGCTGTCAGAGCAGAGCCCAACGCAGGGCTTGATCTGACTAGAGATCATGACCTGAGCCGAAATCAAGACAACAAACTGAGCCACCCAGGAGCCCCTAACATGAATTTTTTTCTTTTTTTTTTTAGAAAACACAACTTTCAGGGTGCCTTGGTACCTCAGTCAGTTGAGTGGTTGACTAGTGATTTCAGCTCAGGTCATGATCCCAGGGTTCTCCCTCCTTCACCCCCTTTCCCCTCCCCCTCCACCACTCTCCCCTGCTTGCAGGTGCTCCAAAAAAAAAAAAAAATTTAATTAAAAAAGAAAACACTAATTCACATATTCTGCACTACAATTTTAATAGTAACTTTCATTCATTCAATAAACATTTGCTTAGGGATTGGTGGCTCGGTTAAGCATCCGACTTTGGCTCAGGTCACGATCTCATGGTTCATGAGTTTGAGCCCCATGTTGGGCTCTGTGCTGACAGCTCAGAGCCTGGCACCTGCTGTGTCTCCTTCTCTCTCTGCCCCTCACCGACTCATGTTTGCACACGCTCTCTCTCTCAAAAACAAACATTAAAAAATAATAATAATAATTTCCTGACTTCTCAAATAGGTAAAAGGAGCAAAATAGCAAACAAGATGGTCTTTACTCTGGAAGAACATTCAATGTCTAGCATACCAGTACATAACACTACACTTAACCTAAAACAAATGCTTCAAGATATATATCCAGTTTTAAATACACCCTAAAAGTCCTTCCAGCTGTGTGATGTTAGGCAAATTATTTAGCCTCTCTCTACCATGGTTTCTTCATCTTGAAAATGAGGTAAGAAGCAGCTCCTCCTTTGATACTCATTCTTCTGAGACCAATGTTCAAGGTCTGTATTCGGTATGGAATAATAGCTACTGTTTATTGCCAGAAGGGTAGTAGAGCCTGGATCCGAATAGTCAACTATATATGCTTATACTCCCATGCATTATACCATGCCACAATTTATGTTTTTTTTAATGTTTATTTATTTTTGATTTTTGGTTTTTAAAATTTTTGATTTTAATGTTTATTTTTATGTTTTATGTTTTAACGTTTATTTATTGAGAGACAGACAGAATGCAAGCAGGGGAGGGGCAGAGAGAGGGAGACACAGAATTGGAAGCAGGCTCCAGGCTCTGAGCTGTCAGCACAGCACCCAACAAGGGGCTTAAACTCATGAACAGTGAGATCACAACCTGAGCTGAAGTCCGACGCTTAACTCACTGAACCACCCAGGTGCCCCACAACTTATGTTTTTGTAAGTCTTTCACAGCATCCCAGGATATTCTTAACAGGTATAGACTGTTCATATTTATTGCTGGATTAGCACTATGTCCAAATCAATTAACATTTGTTGAATGACAACTGGACATCCATATGCAAGAAAAAAAGGTACCTTAATTCTTACCTTCCACTATATACAAAAATGAATTCTAATGGATCATAGACCTCAACATAACAGCTAAAAATATATAAAACTTCTTGGGGTGGCTGGTTGGCTCAGTTGGTTCAATGTCCCAACTCCTGATTTTGGCTCAGGTCGTGATCTCATGGTCTATGAGTTCGAGCCCCACATCCGGCTCTGCACTGGCAGTGTGGAGCCTGCTCAAAATTCTCTCTGCTCCATCTCTGCTCACCTGCATGCTATCTGTCTCTCAAAAATAAAGATTTAAAAAAAAAAAAAAAAAACCTTTCCATTCTTTAAAATAAATAAAAATAAAAATGTATAAAACTTCTTGAAGAGAACGTAAGAAAAAATCTTCATGACCCTAGAGACAGCAATTATTTAACTTTTTGGATAACACACAAAAAACATGAACCATAAATAAAATAAATGGGATTTCATCAAAATTAAAACCTTTTCTGCTGCAAACAATACTAACATGAAAGAAAATATTAAAACATTTATCAGATAAAGAATTTGTACCAAGAATAGAGAACTACTATAACTCAGTAAAACAAATAACTCAATTGAAAAATGGACAAAAGATGTGAACATTTCACCAAAGATATATGAAAGGCAAAAACATGAAAAGATGTTCAACATCATCAATCATTAGGGAAATGCAAGTTAAAACCACAATAACATACTACTACACACCTGTTAGAAAGCTAAAATTTAAAAATTAACAATACCAAATGCTTAAGAGATTCAAAGCACTTTGGAACTCTCAACCACTGCTGACCAGAAAGCAAAATGACACAGCTACTCTAAGTAACAGTTTGATAGTTTCTTATAAACATATACTTCCCATATGACCAGCAAACCTACTCCTAGGTATTTACTGAGGAGAAATGAAAATGTCTACACAAAGCCTTGTATACAAATGTTCACAATAACTTTATTCATAAGGCAAAAACTAGAAACAATCCAAATATCCATCAACTAGTAAGTGGATAAACGAATTTGGAATACTATTCAGCAATAAAAAGTAATGAACTACTGACACATATGCAACAACTGGATGACTCAGATTATCATGCTAATGGAAATAAGCCAAACAAGCCACACACTACAATAATTCCATTTATATAATATTGTAGAAAAAACTACAGTAACAGAAAAATGTATCAAAGGTTTCAAGGGATTAGGGTATAGAGCAGAGAACAGACTTCAAGGGGTACAAGGGAACTTTTCTGTGGAGATAGAAATGTTAAATGAAAATGGTCTACATCTTGAGGTGCCTGGATGGCTCCATCGGTTAAGCAATCGACTTCGGATCAGGTGATAATCTCACAGCTCCTGAGTTTAAGCCCTGGTTCATGAGTTCAAGCCCTGCGTCAAGCTCTGTGCTGACAGCTCAGAGCCTGGAGCCTGCTTCACATTCTGTGTCTCCCTCTCTCTGACCCTCCCCTGCTTGCACTGTCTCTCTCTCTCTCTCTGTGTGTCACAAAAATAAACAAACATTAAAAGAAAATGGTCTACATCCTGGTTGTGGTAACACAAATGCATACATTTGTCAAAACTCACCAAACGATATACTTATCGTTTTTTTTTTTAATCTTTTTTTTTTTTTTTTTGAGAGAGAAAGAGTGTGAGCAGGGGAGGAACAGAGAGAGGGAGATACAGAATCCGAAGCAGGCTCCAGGCTCTGAACTGTCAGTACAGAGCCCGACACGGGGCTCGAACTCATGAACGGTGAGATCACGATCTGAGCCTAAGTCAGATGCTCAACCAACTGAGCCACCCAGGCGTCCCATCAAACGATTACTCATAAAGGGCAAATACATAGAACGTACAACATCATGAGTAAACCCTAATATAAACTATGGACTTTGCATAATAATGATATATCAATATAGGTTCATCCACTGTCACAAATGCACCACTCCAGTGGGGGATGTTGATAATGGGAGAGGCTGTGCATGTGTAGTGGTAGGGGGTATATGGGAAATCTCTGTACCTTCTGCTTGATTTTGCTATGAACCCCAAGTAAAACTTCTCCAAAACAAAGTGTATTTTTTGAAAATGGTGAATATAGTCCTAGGCAAATTATACCTTAATAAACTTGACTTAGGGGACCCAGGTGGCTCAGTTGGTTAAAGGTCCAACTCTTGAGCTCTGTTTAGGTCTTGATCTCAAGGTCATGAGTTCAAGTCCTGCACTGGACTTAAATAGTTAAAATTTTTTTTTAAAAAACCTAACTTAAAACTTTATTGAATTACTTCTAGAACATTGCCAATTGCCCATGGGACTAACTTTTCATACCAATACTCCAGTGTCAAATTAAACACATCTAAAATTAAACACAATACCTTCTCCTTTGCCTACAAATTCCCTCCTCCAATCCCCACCCACTCTCCCTCTCTACTTCACCATTTCAGTGAACAGCACCAACATTGTCACCCATGTTCAAACCTCTAGAATCTACTAATGCCTCTTCTTCCTTCTCCCCAGTTTGAAAGTCTCTTGCATCCTTTGAATTCTGCTTCCACAACCACTATTCCAATGAACCGTTCCTTTCCATTCTCATTTATGCCCACCAATTTAAATCATTAACACATGCCTAAGCTGTTAAGTGCCCTCCAAAATGATTTCCAAGCCTTTCCTGTATATTTCCTCTAGCAACCCTGCATATATATACAGATTAAATTATTTTTATAACATTCTTCTCTTTTCCTTAACATTTTATTTTATCAATGTGGGACTTAAACTCACGACCCCGAGGACCAAGAGTCACATGCCCTATGGCCTGAACCAGCCAGGCTCCCCTATAACATTCTTCTTTTAAAAATGCTCCAAGGCTCCTTCAACAAATCATCTCATATGGCTGGTCTGCACTATTCACTACATCTTGAATACATTCTCAGCATTGTTCTACCCCAAAGTGGTCTCTTCTGTTTGGTTTCATTCACTCAAGTCCCACTCCTTCCAAAGAGTGTTCCTTCATCACTGAGCCCGCAATTCCATCTCCAAATTCCAATAAGCTTTCAGTGTATCTTTTCCGCTCTTTGTCTCTCCACCCCACTATCAGTTTTTCTTTAGTACAAAGATTCTGAAATACTTTCTATCCTCTCAAACAACTCTCACAATAGATAAGTAGTACTACTCTATTAATTGGTACTACTAATTAGTATGAATTAGTACTATTAATTCATTTCAATAATTACTATTATTGAAACAAATTAGGCAAACAATTCAATTAGAGAAAACCAATACTCCAAAAATTGTCTTTAAAACATTGATGATTTCCAATCCGACAATCAAACTTTTCTCCTTCAATGTCAAGAGATTCACACAACTTTGCAGAGGTGCAATGAAACAAGGAACACTCTTCAAGATTAACATTTTGATATTCTACACAGGCCTACAGCAATCTATTATATAACCTTGAATTTAACAGTTTCTTTCTTGCTAAGAGCTCAAAATATGTTCTTAATTTGAAGCACAAACCAAGGTAAAATGGACTAGAGATTTGCTTAAGGAAGAGCTAACTATTCCCTTGAACCTTGGCATATTTCCCACCAAATTTTGACTATAAGCTCCTTGAAGACATAGAGTTTATCTTTCTAAAGGAGAGACAACTACTCTGCCTTATCCTAACACAATAATTAAAGTACAGCAAGCTTTTGTGTTGCTAAGGATTATAAGGCACAAGCCCAAGTTGGCAGTGCTTGAGGAAGAGCAGCAAGTCACAACGGTACAATTAAGAATGGGAAAGTCTCATCTCCCTTTCTGACAAAAAAGCCTGACAATAAAGCCTTAGCAAATATTGCCTCCACTGTCTTACTGATAATATCAACTGTTAGAATTCCAAGAGTTTTTGTCTTTAAAGAAATTTTGTAGGACCAACATACGGCAAGAAGCTAGGGTTGGGAAATTTGTAATAGAGTTTAGAGGCACTCCATATAGTCTTTGAAAATAAAGAGAGGGAGCTTTCATACAGAGTAAAGGAATAGACTTGGAATCAGGTGCTAGGTTTGAAACTTTTGGTTCTACACATAGCTATGTCACACTGGGCAAATGACATAACTATTATTTCCTGAAAAGAGCACCTACTTTGCTTGGTTTTGTGAAGGTAAAATGAGAACACATGTGAAAGTATTCTAAGACAGTGCCTTGTACATATTAGTTGCTCAATAAATGTTAGTTGAATAAACAGTCCTTTTATTTCATCTTGATACCCACTACTTGGTATTTTACCAAGTACATTTTTAAAAGTTGAGATCTGTGTTATTTGAGCAGACATTCAACCTATCCCACTTTTTAAGAGTTACTTATAAATACCTTTTCTTTTTTATCTGTGATATTGAGGCTTTAATGTCAATTAAGTAAAACATCAGAGAATCACAAACTATATGGACACAAGCAGATTTTGTTTAAAGAATATCATATTTTCTTGCTTTTCTAACCACAAAAATCAAATTTACCATTTACCTTCATCGTCATCATCTCTTTCTTTCTCTTCCAATGCTTGTCTTTCCAATTGTCTTGCTACCTCATCAACTGAGGCTCCTGATTCTTTATCAGGTTCCTGTTGCCCTGCTGATCAAATATAACATAAGTCAAATCTAATAAAGATACTTTCCAATTTGAATATGTTCTAAGGATCCTGGAGAACACACAAGTCCTTTCCTGTCTGATAAGTATTCAGGAAACAAAAACAGAAACGTTATTGTGAACATAATCGAATTTACTTAAGAAAAATCTGCCACATCTAAGTAGCATTGTCCATTCAATAAACTATCCATTACACCTTCTTTGTACTAGTAACTAAACAATAAAAGAAAATGTGAGTTGGTCCCTAGCCTTAAGTTGTTTCACTTTTTAAAGTACTTAACAATTTGACTACAGCAAACACTTTATTAACCAAACAGGTACTTAAGATAGGTAGTAAATGCTGAAGGTCTTAGCAAGAGGAGGATTTGGACAAGACACTGGGAACTTCAAATCTTCATGAAGAAGTTGCCAAGCCAGGATGGGTAAAATCAAAACAAATAGGAAAAGATAATTCCATTACTAAAAAACCTAAATTCTTGAACAGCACAAGACCAGCTCCCCCCACCTCACCCAAGTGATTACAACAATCTAGCTGTAGGAGCAATAGCTGTGTGTATAAAGGGATAGTACTCCCACTTAGCACATACTGAAGTGATATTCTGGCTACTGTAGAGGGTTCATATTGAGAGATACAACTGCTAAAAATATATTAGGGTCAGTCTACTGAGCACCTGAATGGACAAACTGAAGAGTTTGGATTTCATCCGAAAGCCAGGAACAGCCGACTTATGTCCAGGGATTAAACTTTCTCTTGAAGTGTCTCAGCACCCACAACTTTCCCTTTTCAACTCCCATTTAATCAAAATTTCATAAAGTTATAGATTAACCCTTTCCAACCTGTCTCAACTTCACCTTCATCACTTGTGGCCTCTCCATTGGTCCCTCAATCTTTGTGTGGCTGATTTTAGAAACAGGTACAACATTTTTTTCCCTAAAATGAAGGACCACGTACAACAAAAACACCGACTTCTCAAAATATTTTAAGTTCCTAACTCATAATGTAATCCAAGTGTAAACTTTCAGCTGTTTTCCTTACCTTACCAATGGATTTAAAGAAGTTCAATTCCAACCCACAGAATATTCTATCTGGACTGCCGGCAAATGGCATCATAATTCACACCTAAAAGCCTTGAAGCTTGGTGATGCTATGGGATGAGGCAGGTGAAAATTCGCACCACTACCATATATTCTGCAATTACTACTCAGTGACATGAGCGCGTGGGCAAACACACATACACACACACCCAGAAGTGCAGCCCGCAACAAATATCCTTCTGTAAACCAGGAAGGTGGGGGGAGGCGCAGTCAAGGCACGAAGATTTGCCCACTCCTCTCCTATCCTTGACGAAAATATGCTCCAGGTTGCTTCAGCAAAGAGGCGACAGTCCGGGTCAGAACGGATTTTTGAGGAAGGCACACCGCGAGGCGGGTGGTAGAGCTGAGCCCTGTGCACAGCTTCAAGTTCGTTGCACGGTATGTATGGGTGGGAGCTGAGTTCTGGCAATTATAAGGGCCCAGCAACCCCAGAACTACCTCACCACAGGCTGAAGCACCCTTTTCTCCCCCACCCCACCCCCACCAACTCTCTAGTCCCAGCTAAGGAGAAGCCGCCTCTCCCCGAGATTGGGAATCTGTAGTCCGATTTCAACAGACATTCAGTCCTGGGAATCAGTCCAGTGCAGTGTTCCGAGTCCCCCAGTCTCTTGTCACCCCTGCCGGGCCTGGGCCGAGCCGTTCGGCAATCCCTGGCGGGGACTGGGAACATACAAAACTCCCTTTACCTGTGGCAGCCCCTTTACTCTTCTTCTTCTTCCGTCTTTTTTTCTTGGCTGCCTCCTCAGCCGTAGAGACAGCTCCCTCTTCTCTGTCGTCTGGATCCAGGTCGCCATTCAGGTGGCTCCCGGAGGACGCTGCCTCCTCCACACCCGCCATGTTGCCCGAGAGAGCGCGAGACAGTGAGACAGAGCGGCGAGGGCCCGCTCCTTCTTCACCCACCTACACGAGCGACGCCGGAAGCTGCTCTCGATGGTAGGAGCGCAGGGAATGCTGGGATGTCGGAGGACTTGACGGCGCGAATCGCGCGCGAAGGGGTGTTGGGCGAGGCTGCGGAGGAGCGCTGGACTGTGGCTGCTAAAGTGCTAGTGGCTGCCTCATACACCTTTTTTGTCCCGCGCCTTGGGCATTCCCCGGGCACATTGAATGCCTGTGCTTGCCCAGCCCTCAAGAGAGAGGGACGTCTGTGCTGAAACCGAAAAGTCATGTTAGCGGATTTATGAAGCGTGCCGAAAGCGAGAAGAGGGCCCCAAAATGTGTTCACTTGTACACCTTTTTTTTTTTTTTTTTTTTTTTTTTTTTTAGGACTCAGAAGGACTGTGTTGTTTTTCACAGTTACAGTTCACGACGAGGCTGTCCAAGCACTTACGGTGATGAACCTGCAAAGGAGACTGAAGAGGCGTTTATTATTAGAGAAGGCAAGGGAAAACAGCGTTTCACGGAGGGAGTGATTAACCGCAGAGTGCTGCTAGGAAGTCAAGTAAGAGGACTGAAAAATGTCAGTTGTATATAGTAACATGGAAGACATTGGTGACCTTAGCAACAGCTACTTAGATAGTGAGAGATGGAAGGCGGACTCCAGAGAGTTGAGGAATGAGAGGGAGGTGAGGAAATAAGAGACTGTCCTCATCCTTCAAATTTCAGCTGAAATGCCACTCCCTCCGAGACTCTTCCTCGGTAATCTAAATCAGGCCCTGCTTTTACAACCTCTCGTTGAATTCTTAACCTTTCATGGCAATTTGTAATCACATAATATGTTTCGTAAATTGGTTTATGTCTGTCTCCCCAACTACCTTGGGCTCTGAAGAGAACACCCTGTGTATTTTGTGTTCTGTCACCAGCACCTACCTCTAAGCTAAAGCATAGTCTGAGCTCAGGAAATAGTCATTGTATCAATAGCACTTGAAAAGCTCCAAGTACTTTATTTTCTCATTTTATCCGCTTCTGAGTTGAGGAAATTAGAAAGTTTTGTGTACTTAGGTCACACAGCAAGTGAATAGAATCCAAACAGGCATCAGGCACCAAAAGTTTAATAATTCTGTATTCTGCCTTCCCAATTGAAATTTCAAACCAGTAAACATTTATTGATTGTAGGTTAGAAATAATTTTTCTTGATGGGCAATAAAAAATGAAGGACAGATCTGTACCCTCAAGAAAGTGTAGCATTCAATGAGACAAAAATTTAAATAAGAATAAAATAATACTTATGCTAATACTTAAGTCATTTAATTCTTTTCTATTCCAAGCTAATCTATCACAAAGGTGAAGAATTTTAAAACAGTCTAGAAGATATTCAGACTAGGGGCAAGGATGTGACTAAGCTCAGGAGAAATCAAAGCTCACCCTTTTGAGGTGCAAGGCTACTGCAGAAGATTTTTTAACATCCTTATAAGTAATACTGCTACGTCAAAATGCCTCCAAAATTTTTTTGTAAATCTTCCCGGTTTTTCTGTAAATTCTGGAAATACTTGTACTGTGGCTACTATCTCAGACCCAGTTGAGGAGACACAGGATCCTGGAGGACAGAAACTGTAGGGTTGATAAATGACTTTTCACAAAGGGGTGCTGGTATAGGTTGACAGAATTATCAACGTCAAAATAAAATTTGTTCACTTAAAAAAATAAGCTACTAAAATGCAATAAGACAAAATACTGTTTCTTTGTTGGAAAGGGATTGTACTCTACTTCTCCCCCTTTTTTTCCTGAAAAGAAGCAAGAAAACTAAACTTCAAGGTAGTTGTATAAAAACAATATATATCTCAACAGTATGGTAGTCGATATTTGTTGGATGATTGTTTTCCAGGAAATTCCAGAGTTTGAGATAACTGAGTAAGTACTTAAAATAATAGCCCGTTACACTCCTTATTTCCATCATTTTTCTTCATTTAGTTTCTCTACAAGAGGAAATTGAATAGGATAAAGGAATGAGAAATGTTGAAATCTCAAAGAATCTAAGAGAACTAAGAATCTAAGTAAATAATGTAACTCAATACCAGTACAGGCTAAAATATTTTTCCTAGCTGGCTACATGAAGTAATTTTGTCTCAGATGGCTAACTAGATAAGCAGATAAAAATGTATTTTTTCCTTAGGGAGATACTTTTCCATTTTTAAAGTCAATGCATTATAATAAGACATATATTTTTTAAAGATTTTTAAGTAATCTCTATACCTAACATGGGGCTCAAACTCACAACCTTGAAGTCAAGATTCACATGGTCTACTGACTGAGCCATCCAGGTGCCTGGATACAATAACACATATTTATTATTTTGTCCAGAAATGTATTTTTTGCTAAGAAAACCTCGATTCAAAAAATGGACATTTTTAGCCCCAGTCTTACTTTTTATTTTGAAGTCCTTGATAGTGGTATGGCTTTGGACAAGTCACTTAATTTCTCCAAATTGCACTTCTCTTACTTGTGTTAACTAACATTAACATTAACATACGTTTCCTTATTTCTAAAATGAATATAATAATAGTACTACATAGAATATGGAAATTAAATTTCAATATGGAGAGAAAGCACTCATGGTAGCACAATGTCTTACACAATAGTGATAAATGTTAGCTAACTTTACTGTTAGTAAGCCATGCTCCTAAAAATTTTACATTTGTCTGGATCATTTGATGGCCTAGATATCCTAAGGCACTCTTATGTTTTATTGACCTCTGGCAATGGGTTAGCAAGAAATATATTAGGAAAAAAATTGAGAAGGCTTGATTTCTTAATGTTAAGGGTAAGGATATTTTTTTCATATCTTTATGTTTAAAACGTGATACAACTCTTTAAAAATCTATAGATGACACGGCATATACATGCATATGCCGTGTGTGTGTATATATATACACACACACATGCCAATCTCCAAGTACAGTCACATAGAGGTTAGGGCTTCAACATGTGAATTTGGGGGGGGGGGGACAAAATTCAGATCATAACACAGACATTGCCAAATGCCTTCTTATAGAAGGATGCAGGGAGTTATTCCCAGCTGAGAGCCACTGGCATAAAGGCATGAAAGAATATGGAATGTTTATGGTAAGTTCTTGCTGAAGAGTAAATTACAACTAGATTGTAAAGGGCCTTTTATGTTACCCTAGAGGATAGCTTGTATTGTAAGGCCTGAAGGTGATATGTCACAGGGATGTTTAAAGTTTATTATTTTAGAAAAAAGTCTAAAATAGAAGGCGATAATAGACATGTCAATAACATGTAAATAAAATGATTACTATGTGCCATTAAAAGCCAGAAAAGGATATGCATGTAGATTATATGGATAAATTTAAATGGTTATGTAACACAGAGATTTTCAAGCTAGCTAAAGATCACTGTGATGGCAGTCTAAATTCTAGAGCAATGGTTGCCATCCAATAAACGGTTTCATTTTTTTTTTTTTAACGTTTATTTATTTTTGAGACAGAGAGAGACAGAGCATGAATGGGGGAGGGTCAGAGAGAGGGAGACACAGAATGTGAAACAGGCTCCAGGCTCCGAGCTGTCAGCACAGAGCCCGACGCGGGGCTCGAACTCACGGACCGCAAGATCATGACCTGAGCCGAAGTCGGCCGCTCAATCAACTGAGCCACCCAGGCGCCCCTAAACGGTTTCATTTAAAAAGCCAAATAGGGGTCGGCTAAGTGTCTGACTCTTGATTTCTGCTTAGGTCACGATCTCATGGTTTGTGAGATCAAGCCCGTTAGGCTGTGCACTCACAGCACAGAGCCTGGTTGGCATTCTCTTTCTTCCCTCTCTCTCTGGCCCTCCTGGCTCACACACTTGCTCTTTCTCACTCTCTCTCAAAATAAATAAACTTAAAAAATAAAATGAAAAGGCAAATATATTTAAAGAACTGTTTTCAACGAGGGTATGGTACTTTCTATTTTTTGAAGTTGAATAGTCTTTTAAATTACTATGAAATGGTAGTGAGAGTAGATGATGTTGGGTTTTGTGCCCTGACAAAATTTTTAAAAACAGAAAACCATACTATGTCAGTTCTCAAAACCATTTTTTAGACTTTTCTGAACAGTGAGATCTCTAAGTCTAATGGCCTCTATTCTAAAGAAAACATTGGAAATGACAGAATCTTGTAGTAGAGGAGACTTGCTAAGATGTTACTGTTGATAACAGTATTGATAAGAACTTACAGAAGGCTGTCGGGGGGCCAGAGAGGAGAGGTTGGATTGCAGAAACACTTTGAACATAGATTTAAAAGAACTTAATGGTCCATTAAATGTGGAGAGGTAGAAGTTTAGGATCACACCCAGGTTTCTGGCTTGGGTTCCTGGGTGGATAGTGGTACCACTCTCTGAGATAGGGAATAAAGGAGGAGGAGGAGGTTTTGTAGGAGTTGGAGGCGAAGATAAGCATTGGGCATTTTAAGTTTGAGATGCCTGTAGAGCATCCAGACAAAGATATCTAGTAGTCAGTTAGAAATATGGGTGTGGAGATATAGACATGTGAGTTATTAGGACTTGGGTAGAAGGCTATGAATGAGGTAATTCAGGGAGAAGAGAACAGGACCCAAAACAACCACCCAGAAGGACACTAATGTTTGAGGATTTTGTTTACAACAAACAAGAGTGGAAAATTCCGTTAAAAAAAGTACAAAGAAATAATAGGACAAGAAGGAGAAAATGCTTTAGAGAATAATCACATAGAAATAAGGAGAAAAAAAGGGTTTACAGAATAAAAGTTTGGTCAACTATATCAACTGCTGAAGAAAGATTAAGTAGTATGAAGTCTCAAACTAGAGCATTGATTTTAGCTATCAGGAGGCTACTGGTAACTTTAGTGACAGCAATTTTGTTAGCACCAAAAGAGGGATCCTCACAAGAGATTGGGATGCACTATCCTGAATGCCAGCTCAAAGAGCAAAGGATCCTTTATCGCAAACTTACTTTATTAGTGACTCTTGCAGTGTTCCCCTCTTTTGTTCTAGAGAGAGTGTTTCTTGAAATTACATGTGGCTCTGTTGCCACGTACTCTGGTATAATTCCTTTCCTATTTTAGTTCTGTCCAACAACATCCTAGGTTACCTTTTGTCTTCAAACATATTATTATCTCTTTTTGTAACTGGAGAATAGATACTTAATAATAGAACTTTACCTTCCCCATAATCTCTATGTAGCATCCATGTATTTAGGCTGAACTTTGGGAAAGACATATATGGTTCCAAGAAATATTCCTATGGCCAAAATGTCAGGAGTATCATTACCTACATGGAAGTTTCAGGTGTTTATTAGTCAGGGATACATAGGAATCAATATTAAGAGTTCATAAACGAAAGATAAAAACTACATGAAATACTGGAGGGCAAATGACAGTACCATTCATAGACTCCCTCTTCCCATCTCTCCTGATCATGGTTCCCTACTACTTGTAAAAGAACTGAGGGTTATTTTAGTGTTGAAGATCAAGGTGGGCTGAGTTGAACTAGGAATATATTGTGAATGATGTTGTAATGAGCCCTCATGATTAGGATTAGTATTCTTATAAAAGAGGCTCCAAAGAGGTCCCTTGCCCCTTCCACTATGTGAGGACACAGCTGTCTATAAACCAGGAAGCTGGACCTCACCAGACACAGAATCAGATAACTTGAAATTGTCTTATATGGTTGATTTTGATTTTTTTTTTTCTCTTTTGCTTCAGTTTGGATGGTTTCATTGCTTTGCCTTCAAGGTCACTTTTATAGTGTCTAATTCCGATGAAGCTTATCTGGTTACCTTTTCATTTCAGATACTATTTTCTTCAGTTCTAGAATTTCCATTTTGTTCTTTTTTTATAGTTTCCATTTCTCTATTGAGATTTTCTATTTGTTGTCTTACTACATTTATGTTTTCCTTTAAATATTTAAACACATTATAGCTACTTTTAAGTCCTTATCCCCTATTTTCATCATCTCTTTCATTTCTGAGTTTACAATTTTTTCTCCTAGTCGAGAGTCACATTTTCCAATTCTCATGTCTTGTGATTTGCTATCTTAGGCTAGAAACTACAGACACTACTCTGAAAGACTTTTATTCTCTTTCATGATGGAGTATTGAATATTGCTAAAATAGTTAATTTACTTGCATCTCAGTGTGATACTTTCAAGGTTTGTTTTTAAGTTTTGTTTTTAGAGCTAGAGTACCCCTTACTCTAGGACACCAGTGTTCAATGCAAAATCCACTAACCACATAGGGCTATTAAATAATTGAAATGTGACTAGTCAAAATTGAAGTGTGCTGTAAGTGTAAAATGAACACTGAATTTCAAAGACTTAGTATGAAAAAGATTGTAAACTATGTCATTAATAATTTTCTGTGTTGAAATGATCATTTTTGGACATATTGGGTAAAATATTTTATTTACATTAATTTTGTTCACTTTTTTACTTTTTGTCCAAGAGGTTACTAGAAAAAGTTTAAATAACGTTTATGTCATTATATTTCTCATGAAGTATGCTACTGTAGTGCTAGTTTAACCCCATTCATAAAACCTAGGCTTTCTGGGATTTCTACTAAATTTCTCGGATAGTTAAATAGACCTTTCCACTGTGGTTGGTTGGAACACCAACATCTCCCATTCCTGTTCAACCTCTGATCATTGTTCAACCCATAGTTTCTCCACAGTTGTTCTCTTCCTAATAGTTGCCCTTTGCCTAGTCTTGCAGAGTCTTTTCCTGTGCAGACTTCTCTGTGCAACTTCCTTCTCAGTGATATCTGGTCTCCATCTCCTCAGCTCAGATACACCACCATGCTTTATTTGGCCTTTCCAGTGGAAAGTGCCCCCAGACAAAAGCCACTGCAATCCTGAAGCTTGTTCATTTGTTTCTCTTTTGTAGGGATAATAGTTCTGTGTTTCCTATTGATCAATGTCTAAAAACATTTATTTTGCCTAGTTTGATGGTTGTTTTTGGTGGAAAGTCTTATATCCAGTATCAGTTGCTTTATCATGATTCAAAGTAGAATTCTTTATTATGATCTTTCATTTTCATGTTGGACATTTTCCTTACATGTCTGATGGGTGTTGCTTACATGTTCGTATTTTACAATAATGCAGTGGGAGAACTGTGACTTCTATGTCCATGGGCAGAGCTTTGCCAACTGGGAAGTTTTGCTTTAATGTGAATGGATGAAAAAACTAACCATAGACATTGGATGCCTGTAATGGACACTGTTGGAAGTCTACCCAGAATTCATTTTCGTTTTTTCCTTGCTAACATAACCCTGCTTTTGGTCAGTTGTCTTTGCCTAACCATGTGCCTGACCAGATGAATGTATCCTCTAGGGTACACCCTGATTGGGCTAAGCTAATACACAACAATTCTGATCCTTCCTGTGACTTGTTTAGGAAGGACATGTGTCACAATTTTGGTCAATGAGACATGAAGAAAAACTATTGAATGGTAGAAGATATTTGTAAATGATATATTAAATAAGGGACTAATATCCAAAATATATAAAGAACTATACAACTCAACACCAAAAAAACAAACAATCCGATTAAGAAATAGAGGATCTGAATAGATATTTTCCCAAAGCAGATACACAGGTGGTCAACAGACACATGAAAAGATGCTCAACATCACTAATATCAAGAAAATGCAAATCAAAACCGCAATGAAATACTACCTTACACCTATCAGAATTGCTAAAATAAAAAACACAATAAAAAACAAGTGTTGGCAAGGTTGTGGAGAAAAAGGAACTCTCCTGCACTGTTTGTGGGAATGTAAACTGATACAACCACTGTGGGAAACAGTATGGAGGATCCCCAAAAAATTAAAAATAGAAATACCATATGATCCAGTAATTCCCCTACTGGGTATTTACCCAAAGAAAATGAAAATACCAATTCAA
The DNA here is from genome assembly GCF_023721935.1 of Panthera uncia. NCBI lineage: Eukaryota > Metazoa > Chordata > Mammalia > Carnivora > Felidae > Panthera > Panthera uncia. The sequence continues at coordinate 113,946,545 of NC_064809.1, read as the reverse complement.
AAAGATGTATACACCCTTATGTTTATTGCAGTAGTATTTAAAATAGCCAAGATATGTGGCACAAAAACAGACACTCAGATCAATGGAACAGAACAGACAACCCAGAAATCGACCGATAAATGTATGGCCAACTAATCTTTGACAAAGCAGGAAAGAACATCCAATGGAATAAAGACAGTCTCTTCAGCAAATGGTCCTGGGAAGACTGGACCACTTTCTTAAACCTTACACAAAAATAAACTCAAAATGGATGAAAGACCTATTTGTAAGACAGGAAACCATAAAAATCCTAGAGGAGAAAGGTAAAAACCTCATTGATCTCGGCCACAGCACTTCTTACTCAACATGTCTCCAAAGGCAAGGGAAACAAAAGCAAAACTGAAGTATTGGGACCTCATCAAAATAAAAAGCTTCTGCACAGAGAAGGAAACAATCAGCAAAACAGTATGGAAAGGAATGGGAGAAGATACTTGCAAATGACATATCACATAAAGGGTTAGTATCCAAAATCTATAAAGAATTTATCAAACTCAACACCCAAAAAACAAATAATCCAGTGAAGAAATGGGCAAAAGACATGAATAGACACTTCTCCAAAGAAGACATCCAGATGGCCAACCGACACATGAAAAAATGCTCAACATCACTCATCATTAGGGAAATACAAATCAAAACCATATTGGATACCACCTCACACCTGTCAGAATGACTAACATTAACAACTCAGGCAACAACAGATGTTGGTGAGGATGTGGAGAAAGAGGATCTCTTTTGCATTGCTGGTGGGAATGCAAACTGGTGCAGCCACTCTGGAAAATAGTATGAAGATTCCTCAAAAAAATTAAAAATAGAACTATCCTATGACCCAGCAATTGCACTACTAAGTATTTATCCAAAGGATACAGGTGTGCTATTTCGAAGGGGCACATGCACCCCAATGTTAATAGCAGTGCTATCAACAATAGCCAAAGTATAGAAAGAGCCCAGATGTCCATCGGCAGATGAATGGATAAAGAAAATGCGGTATATATATACAATGGAGTATTACTTGGCAATCACAAAGAATGAAGTCTTGCCATTTGCAACTACGTGGATGGAACTGGAGGGTATTATGCTATGTGAAATTAGTCAGTCAGAGAAAGACAAATATATGACTTCACTCATATGAGGACTTTAAGACACAGAACAGTTGAACACAAGGTAAGGGAAGCAAAAATAATATAAAAACAGGGAGGGGGACAAAACATAAATGACTCTTAAATATAGAGAACAAGCAAAGGGTTGCTATAGGGGTTGTGGGAGGGGGTGATGGGCTAAATGGGTAAGGGGCATTAAAGAATCTACACCTGAAATCTTTGTTGTACTATATGGTAACTAACTTGGATGTAAATTTTAAAATTAAATAATTAACTAAAAAAAAAGTGATGTTAAAAAACAAATAAAATAGCCAAGATATGGAAGCAACCTAAATGTTTATTGACATATGTGTATACACACACATACCCATGCAGTGGAATGTGATGCAGCCACAAAAAGGATGAGATCTTGCCATTTGCAACAACATGGATGGACCTGGAGGATATTAAACTAAGCGAAATAAGTCAGACTGAGAAAAAGAAATACCATATGATTTCACTCATATGTAGAATCTAAAAAACAAAGCAAATGAATAAACAGAACAAACTGAAGGTTGCCAGAGGGAAGGCGGGTGGAAGGAATGGCCAAAATGGGTGAAGAGGAGTGGGAGATACAGGCTTCCAGTTATGAAATGAATCAGTCCTGGGAATGAAAGGTATAGCGGCACATGGCTGGCTTGATCACTGGAGCATGCAATTCTTGATCTTGAGGTTGTAAGTTCAAGTCTCAATCGGAAGTAGAGATTACTTAAAAATAAAATCTTTAAAAAATTAAAAAAAATAAAAGGGTACAGTATAGGGAATACATATCGTCAATGATATTGTAATAGCATTGTATGGTGACAGATGGCAGCTACACTTGTGGTGAGCACAGCATAATGTATAAAGATGTTGAATCACTATGTTGTACGCCTAGAAGTAATGTAACATTGTCAGCTATACTCAAAAAAAATTTTTTTAAGTTTATTTACTTATTAGAGAAAGAAAAAGAGGAGAGAGAATCCCAAGCAAGCTCTGTCATATGATATGTCATATGTCATATGAATAATGCTACTATGTTGTTAGTGCAGAGCCCGAGGCATGGCTTGAACCCGCGAACTGCAAGATCACGACCTGAGCTGAAACCAAGAGTCGGACACTTAACTGACTGAGCCACCCGGGTGCCTCTCAAAAAAAATTTTAATATAAATATATAGTAAATAAATAAATAAAAATTTTAAAAAGAAAAACCCATTGAGAACATCTGGAAAACGTTTCCTAAGTTAAAAAAAACACACACACACACACAAAAGAAAATATGGTCCCTTCTTTTAGGTGTTTTCAAAGCTGAAAATGATCCTTGGGGATGAAATCTGAAGAACACAGAACAGAAAGATGGGATGATGCTGGATCCTTGGTGATGTCATTCAGCCACTGAATTGGAATCCATAGGCTACTTATTCTACCTCCAAACATATGAGATATCATATTTCTGTGTTGTTAAATTTCTGGTAATTATAAATAAAGACATTCTAACTTTATACAAATTCCAGAATGTAGACGACTTGGTGTTCAACTGGCTCTCTTAATCCAGAAATTCCAAGTTTACATTTCCAGTGACTGAGGATGACCAAAATAAAAGACATGAATGGAATCAGTTGGTCTTGAAGTTCTGAACGGAACTCTGGTACAAAGTTATTTTGGAGTCAGAACCAACAGATCTCTAATATTCCTTGGGTCTGAAAATTGCAGCAACTGGTGAGACAGAAGGTTGGTACTTTTTAAGGCACTCATATTTTTGAGGGCTTGAACTTTGGAATTTGATATCTTTAGGTTGTTATGGGTAGAAGTTGGAACTGGCAGAGACTTTTGGGTACTCTTTTTTTAAAAATGGTAATTTACATGTCACAAATTCATCATTTTAAGGGTATAATTCTGTAGTTTTTAATATATTACTACTGCTATTTAATTATAGAATATTTTTCATCCATCAATTAATAGACATTTATGTTGTTGCTATTTTTTAGCTATTATGAATAATGCTACTATGAACATTCCTGTACAAGTTTTGGTGTGGACATAGATGTTTTCATTTCTCTTGGATATATATCTAGGAGTACAAGTGCTGAGTCATATGGGATAATTCTATGTTCAACATTTTGATGAACTACCAGACTATTTTCAAAAGCAACTGCAGCATTATACAGTCCTACCAGCTATGTATGAGGTTTCTAATTTCTCCATATGTTGTCAACACTTATTATTGTCTTTTTTTAAATTATAATCATCCCAATAGGTATGTAGTGGTTTTGATTGTAATTTAGCTAATTACTAATGATGGTGAGCATCTTTTCATGTGTTATGGGCTATTTGCATATATTCTTTGGAGAAATGTTTTTCCAAATCTTTGGTCCATTTTTAAATTGAGTCATTCATCTTTTGTCTTTTTGTTGAATTTAAGAGTTCTTTATATATTCTAGATACTAGATTCTTATTACATAGGGTATGCTTTGCAATTATTTTTCCCATTCTCTGATTCATTTTGATTTTTTAGAGTTTGTTTGTTTTGAGAGAGAGAGAGAGCACATGTATGCATAGGAGGGACAAAGAGAGGGGAGAGAGAGAATCCCAAGCAGACTCCACACTATCAGAGCAGAGCCAGTGTGGGGTGAGATGATGACCTGAGCTGAAATTAGGAGTCAGATACTTAATCTACTGAGCCACCCAGGCACCCCTTGAATTGATTTTTGTATATGGTGTGATGTAGGGATCTAATTTCATTCTTTTGTATGTAGATATCCAGTTGTCTCATTACCATGTGCTGAAAAGACTATTCTTTCTTTCATTGAATTATTGTGGCACCTTTGCCAAAAATTAATTAACAATAGATGTGAGGGCTTATTTCTAGACTCAGTTCTAATTCATTGATCAACTGCAGTTGACCTTTGAACAACACTGGGGGTAAGGGCACTGACCCCTGACACAACTGAAAATCCACCTACAACTTTTTACTCCTCAAAGCTTAACTAATAGCCTACTATTGACCTGAAGCCTTATCAATAACATAAATAATTGATCAATACTTATTTTGTAGGTTGTATATATTATATACTATATTCTTACAATAAAGTAAGCTAGAGAAAAGAAAATGTTATTAAGAAAATCATAAGGAGAAAATACATTTATAAGGGCACCTGGGTAGCTAAGTTGGTTAAGCATCCGACTCTTGGTTTTGGCTCAGGTCATGATCTCACTGTTCATGAATTCGAGCCCCACATTGGTCTCTGTGCTGGCAGCACGGAGGCTGCTTGGGATTCTCTCTCTCTGCCCCTCCCCTGCTAGCTTGCTGTCTCTCAAAAATCAATAAATAAACGTTAAGAAAAAGAAGAAAATACATTTATAGTACTATAAAATCTCTGCATTATAAGTAGACTCATATAGTTCAAACCCATGCTGTTCAAGGGTCAACTGTAGCATACTTGACCACAATTTGTGTTTTTATAAAGCAAATTAACTAATAATTATTAAATGAGAGAATGATCTCAGCATAGCATGGAATTTGTCATCCTCAAATTTTCATACTTGATTTTTCTGGTGAAAGGAGGCCACAGCAGAGGTAATAGAATTGTAACCTTTATTAGGGTGGGAAAAGGCCTTCAGCTCAGCTGCGACACAGGCAAGAGATCTTTCAACGCTTAAAAAAAATAAAAAATAAAAAAATGAGCACTAGTACCCAGGATGCCTCCCCAGAAAGGTATTCTCTCACACTGTAGCAGGTTTCACTTCTCTCTGTGCATGCCTTAAAGCAACCCCACTGGCAAGGAGCTCTACTTCATCTACATTATTTCAGTACCCATCAGTTTGAATTTCTACTCTTAACATTTTTAAAAAAATATATCCCTGAAGCAGCTTCTGCTATAAGCGCCTGCCAGGGTCGTTTAAGTTTCTCCTCAGGTGCCAATTACTGGCATGTGATTTTTTTGTGCTCTGGTTCCAAAGTAGCATGGATTTTAAGTGGTGCACCATAACCCTGTTTTTCCCATAAGCCCTATTATTTCTAGTGAAAAATATTGCAAGACATAAGGTTTTTCATGAATGTGCATAACATGTTACAACATAAATGCCTGTATTTTTACATTTTAACCGAGGATTTTTGAGATACTGGATTCACTTAAAGTAGAATCTTCAGCTACAGTGGCAGGACAATGAGATGGAGATGTGTAGATAAATAGTTTTGCTGTCCTTCAAATCTTCATTTTAAAGACATTCTCCTACTTAAAGGATGGGCTAATCCAATCTGGGCCTCTGAAATTTTTCTTTATTAATAATAGTAATAGCTAATGATCCTCAGTCCATCCCATTTCCCAGTCCATTGATGTTGTTGCTGCTACTCAGTCCTCCACCGTGTGCTCCTTCATCCTTCTACTACAAATCCATTAGGCCAGTTAGCTATGGTTTAGCCAGCCCCAGACTCCCCCCCACTGCCTCCAGTCACAAGTGGGTTTTCACAGCCTACTAGGTAAAATGTGTCCTCTTAGTCCATGCTTCCCAAACTTAGGCATTTTTCAGAATCACCTGGAGGGCTTGTTCAACCACCAGTTCTTAGATGCCACCTCTGGAGATTCTGATACACTATACATGAGGTCTGAGTGAGGATTGGCATTTCTAACAAGGTCCCAGGTGATCCTGAGGCCCCTCCTCCAGAGACCATATTTTGAATGGCATTGCTATAAATGGCCCTGTCATCAGCAGTGTTAATTATCTTAACCAGTTCCTTCCCTGTCAAACCTTTTTCCCTGGCCATTGCATTGGCACAGCCATTCACAACCAGGGGCAGTTTTGATCCCCAAGAGATATTTGACAATGTCAGGGAACACTTTTTGTTGCCATAACTGGGAGGGTATGCTACTGGTGTCTAGTAGGTAGACACCAGAGATGCTGCTAAACATCTTACAATGCTCAAGGTAGCTTCTTACCACAAAGAATTATATGGCCCAAAATGTCAGTAGTGCCCAGGTTAAGATACTTGGCAGGGATGTGCTATTGCTTTGTTTGCCCATAGCATGCAATCCTTCTGATTGCATCTATGTCAAATTGATAGCCTATGAAGCAAAGATAGAGATAAAGGAACAGTTGCATTTCCCACCCCAAATTTTTTTACATTTCATTGAAAATACAACATCTAAACTTTCAAAGTGTAAAGTGCTTTGAAAAATCACCTATAAACATGATAACTTTTCTTCAGAGTTCTAATTTCTCCTTCTTAGGTCTCATGGCAGAATGGAAGACTTTACTGAAGTCAAGTCTTTGGATATTGGGCCCATCTATTTCTTTGATCAGGTAATAATATACCTAAGTCTCATCAAATTGTAGTTTGCATTTCTAAAAATAATTAGCTTTGGACCAGTATTTTTCTCTGCTTTTTAATCAGAAAGTTTTCTTTCATTTTAGATGAAACCAAAAAGGAAAATATGGGAAAAAAGAGAACATGAAGGCCATTTCCCCCATTTGAGATACACCTCAAGAGCTATTTATAGGTAAAATATTTGGAATTACTCTTCAATTGCTGGGATCACTTTACATTTTCAAAGAGTTATAGGTGCTCAGGACCAGTGCTTCCTATTCCCCATCCCTTAAGAAACTATATCAAGGAATTTCCTATTTCAAAGCTGACCATGAAGCCAATCAGAGAACTTTATTTTAGCTAGATCAGTGATTAATTGAAGCATAATTGGTCATATCTGACCAGTCACTCTGTTTGCCCCTTTCCACACAAACCCAGCCTCAGTTTTGCTTTACAGGGTTTGTACTAGATGTACCCTTTGGTTTCTGCATTGCTTACTTTCTGTTCCTTTTTCTTTTTTAAGTTTATTTATTTTGAGAGAGAGAGCAGGGGAGGGGCAGACAGAGAGGGAGAGAGAAAATCCCTATCATGCTCCTTACTGGTAGCACAGAGCCCCACATCAGCTCACAAACAATGAGATCGTGACCTAAGCTGGTATCAGGAGTCAGATGCTTAACCAACTGAGCCACCCAGGGACCCTTCTTCCTGTTCCTTTTCATATTTTACTTAAATATTACCTTTTTGATGAGACTTTTCTTGATTATCCTATTTCAAATTTCTACCCTGTCCTCACTTTGGCATTCCCTATTCTTCTTCCTAACTTTCCTCATGTATTTATCACTTTCTATAACATTGTAAATGTCATTCCTATTTCTTTGTTTTCTCTCCCTCCCCTTGTGAGAGTATCAGGTCTATAGGGAAGGATTTTTTAAAATCTACTTGATCACTTATCTATTCCCAGTCCTAAAAGCAATGCTTAACATACAGAATGGGCTTAATACAGATTTGTGTCCGCCCTTAAATATAAATGAAATGATGGAACTAGTCATTTCACAATGTTTTTTACCCGCTAATTACTACAGTTTTTCAACTTGGAAATTAAAATACTCCAACTCATCTTAGAACATGTATTACAAGGTTGTATAAGGTTAAAAGCTGTCAGTTATACCAGTGAGTTCTTGAGCAGGGGCAACTTTGCCCCACAAGGGGCATTTGGCAATATCTGAAGACATTTGTGGTTGCCATAACTAAGGATGCAACACTAAACATCCTACAATGCACAGGACTGCCCTCCACAACAGAGAATTATCTGGTCCAAAATGTCAATAGGGCCAGGGTTGAGAAACCATAGTATACTCTCATGTGGTAGAGTTTGTTTATTTGTTTGTTTGTTTGTTTGTTTGTTGTTTTGAGCCTGCTATAACTTTTCTCAAGACCACTGCAAGTTGCTGCTCTTTTCAGAAGTCTATTGTCTTTTTTTAAATTTTTTTTTAACGTTTTATTTTTATTTTTGAGATAGAGACAGAGCATGAACGGGGGAGGGGCAGAGAGAGAGGGAGACACAGAATCGGAAGCAGGCTCCAGGCTCTGAGCCATCAGCCCAGAGCCCGACGCGGGGCTCGAACTCACGGACCGCGAGATCATGACCTGAGCTGAAGTCGGACGCTTAACCGACTGAGCCACCCAGGCGCCCCAATTGTCTTTTTATTTCCAACTCTTTCTGTTTGAAAAACAATTCGACATAACTTGGTTATTTTACATTCACAGTAGTTGGCTTATAATTGGCACTCAGTAAATGAGTTCAGGTTGTCATAGGGGCAATAGTAGGTCTGTTTATCATAAGGCTCCAGGGCTTTATTGGCTGCCCAGCTTTCTTATTTGTTGCATGTCTTAAGCATTGCTTCTGTTCATTCCAATTAGAAACACCCTGTTTCTTCCACTGGCTATCCTACTGCTGCCACTGTACCAGGAGTAAAATCCACACTTTTTACCATGAGCTGCAAGTCCTTCTGTCATTTCCTCTCCTACCTGCCCTCTGACTTCCTTGCATGCCACTGCCTGTCACTTGCTCCCCAGACATTATGGCCTATCTATTCTTTTAACAATCAAGCCCACCTGCTTTTGGTTCTTTGCATCTGCTGTACACTCTCCTTTGAATGTTTTTCTGCCATATTATTTTATGCTTGGCTCTTCCTCCTCATTATTCTAGTTTCATTGCAAATGCCACCTCAGAAAGGCCATCCCTGATCTCCCAATCCAAGGAAGCCAAACATACACCACCCCCGTCACTCTATTACAGTGTCTTGTTTTATTTTCCTTACTGCAGTTATCACTATCTGTAATTTTCATTGCCTTCCTTTCTCTTTCCCCTCCTTCTTCCTCCTTTCATTTTTCCTTCCTGTCTTCCCCATTAAGGTCCATGAGGTAGAGTTCCGTTCTCTTTGCTATGTCTCTCTAGCGCCTAGAACTGTGCTGATGAATATTTGTTGAATGAGTGAGTCATTTCTTCATATGTGCTGTTCCTAGAGAAATGGGGCTACTTTTAATAAATGAGCCAGGTGCCAAGACCTTCATTGTTGATTATCTCCTTAAGGTTTTTAAGTCTGGTTTTGAAATGGGTAGTCCATTATTTGAGCTTCTGTCTGAAAAATAAACCAGACAGGTAAGTATTATTTTTAAAATGCACATTCAATTTCTCAACAACCCTCTGAAGGAAGTAAAATTATTGACCTTCTCTTACATATAATAAAACTGAGGCAATTAATAAATGGTAGGTGTTAATATTATTATTGAAATAAGTAGTTTTTATCATTTCATTTGAGCAATAGGTAAATCTGACAATTATGAATGCATATTTACAAGATGTTAACAAAAAAAAATACCTTAAAGTGAAGATAACACAGTATGGCTCATACAGTTTGTATTGGAGTTTAGTAAAATGATGTTTATGAAAGCAACTTTGAAAGCTATAAAGAGATATAGAAATTTCATGAGTTATTATATTTAAAGTTTTCAAAAATGGGTCTTCCATCTTTTAAATATCAGTGAAAATATAACTAATGCCTGAAGATCAAAGATTTAAGATCTACATTTAGAATTCTTATGCAAATTAAAATACCTTTTCATCTTAAAAACATTCCCTTTTACTTTATTTAAGTACTTAGTTGGGAAAGTACTGTTATTTTTCACATTATGTGAATGGAATTATTATTTAGAAGAGAAATACAAGTAACTCTTTAGTGCTGTTTACCATTTTTAAATTTTTTTTTAATTTTTAATGTTTTATTTGTTTTTGAGAGAGAGAGACAGACAGAAACAGAGTGTGAGCAGGGGAGGAGCAGAGAGACAGGGAGACACAGAATCTGAAGCAGACTCTAGGCTCCAGGCTCTGAGCCATCAGCACAGAGCCGAATTCAGGGCTCAAACTCACAATTCCTGAAATCATGACCTGAGCCACAGTCATTTAACCAACTGAGCCACCCAGGTGTCCCAGTGCTGTTTACCATTTAATAAAAACTTTATGCAAGTGAAATTCCATCGAGTGTTGATAATGTTTTACCACACTGACTTGGTGGAAGAAAACACTTTGAAATTGTAATGACTTGGTTAGCTGTCTTAGAAGTCTTTGAGCAACTGGTTTAAGGAACATTTCAAAGGACAGCTCATTTAAAGTACTTTTGTTCATACCTCTGATAGTGTAGTGAAATCAGTTTTGGTTTCTTATGCAATAGATACTGATTGAATAAATGAGTAAAGATAGTAGCCAGATTATAGATTTTAAGCTCCTGAAAGGGAAGGACTGTGTCTTCTCTGTGTATTCTGTGTAACACAGTGTCCATGCAATGTATGCTTGATTGTCCTCCTAGATTTTATTATATCAACTATCAGAGGCTTGAAGATACCTTTGATGTTGCTCAGTAAAATACGTGCTTGGGATATAAATGTTCTATATCCAACTCATGGCTCCTATCTTTTTAAAAAAAATTTTTAATGATTTTATTTATTTTTGAGACAGAGAGAGACAGAGCATGAGCAGGGGAGGGGCAGAAAGAGAGGGAGACACAGAATCCAAAACAGGCTCCAGGCTCTGAGCTGTCGGCACAGAGCCTGACGCAGGGCTCAAACTCATGCACTGTGAGATCATGACCTGAGCTGAAGTCAGATGTTTAACTGATTGAGCCACCCAGGTGCCCCTCATGCCTCCCATCTTAAAGAAGGATCACATCTGAGCAAAGCCACTAACCCACTAACATTGCTATCTGGACCTAAATCTATCTTTTTTCTCTTTATACTAATATTTGTTGAGCAAATATGTGCTAGAGAAACAGTAATGAACAAAACAAAGCCTCTGCTTCATGGCTTTCATTGGAACAAAAGGAAACAAATTAAAGCCAAATAAACAAGTAAATATATAGAATATCAAATAGTGATATGTGCCTTAGAGAAAAAAACAGGTTCAAGGGGAAGAGGGTGATGCTATATTGTATAGAGTGTTCAAAATGGCTCCATTTCTATAGTAATATTTGAGCAGAAGATGGATGTAAGGGTGTATGGTACATAACAGTGAGAAGCATCCTTGGTCTATTTGGGGATAACAAGGGGGCCAGTGTGGCTGAAGCAGAATGAATTGGAAGAGAGTAGTAGGAGATAAGATTATAAGAATAAGACGAAAGGGAGAGGCATCTATGTGTCTCAGTTGGTTGAACATCCAACTTCAGCTCAGGTCATGATTTCAGAGTTCATGAGTTGAGTTCGAGCCCCGCATCAGGCTTGCTGCTGTCAGCACTGAGCCCACTTCAGATCCTCTGTCCCCTTCTCTCTCTACCCTTCCCCACTCACTCTCTCTCTCTCTCTCTCAAAAATAAATAAACATTAAAAAAAATAATAATAAGAGAGGTGCGCCTGGATGGCTCAGTCGGTTAAGCATCGGACTCTTGATTTCAGCTCAGGTCATGATCTCATGATTCAAGGGTTCAGGCCCCTTGTCAGGCTCCATGCTGATAGCTGTGGAGCCTGCTTGGGATTCTCTGTCTCCCTCTGTTTCTGCCCTTTCCTTGCTCACTCCCTATCTCTCTCTCTCTCTCTGTCTCTCTCTCTCAAAATAAATAAATATCTATAAATAAATAAATAAATAGAAAAAAAAAAAAGAGGGGATGGAGAGGGTCAGATCATGAAAGACCTTGGGTGCCACTGTTATGCAGGCTTTTATACTGAGTGACATGGGAAGCCATTGCAGAATCTGAGTGTAGAGGGGTCACTGGACCTGATTAAATGACTAGGCTTGTGTGTTGAGATTCAATTTTAAGAACTGGGGGGAAAAGCAGAAGATTAGATAAGAGCCTATCTATAGTAATAATCTAGGCAAGGGATGATTGTAGATCACCCAGTGTGATAGTTCTGAAAGAGGGGCAATAAGGTTGATTCTGGATATAGTTTAAGGTAGAGATGACTGGGTTTGTTATGGAACGGATATAGAATGTGAGAAAAAGATAGGGTAAAGATATCCAAAGATAACACCAGAGCCTTTGACCTGAACAGCTAGAAGAATGGAGTTGCTATTTATTGAAGTAAGTAAAAACTAAGGGAAAAACAGGTTTGGTGGGAAAGACCAGGAGTTCATTTTTGGACATGTTGGATAAATTGACCTTGAGATGCCTTTTAGATATGTTATGTAGAAAGTGGGTATAAAAGTTTGGGGGTCAGGTGCGAGGTCAGAAGTAGATATGTACATTTGTGAGTTGTCAGTGTCTAAATAGTTTTTAAAGCCTTTCAAATGGGTAAGCTTACAAAGGGAGTATAGGTAGAGAGAAGAAGGGAGGTGTGAGAGGGAGAAGTTAACTCAGAGATGAAGAGAAACCAGCAAAGGGTTGGAGAAGGAATATCCAGTGAGGGAGGAGAACCAAGAGAAAGTGATGTTCAAAAAACCAATGAAGAAAATGTTTCAAGAATGTTCAGTTATGTCAAATGCTGCGTGGGAGTTGTATGAGTTGAAGACTGAATAGTGACTGTTTGGTTCAGTATGATCAAGGATTTTGGTGACTTTAAAAGAGGCTTCTCTGTGGAGAGGTGGGGACACATAGAGTGGGTTGAATAGAGAATGGGAGCAAGTATAAACAACTTTCAAAACTTTGCTTTTTCAAAGCAAAACAACTTTTACTGTATACCACTTCACACCCATTAGGATGTCTATTAAAAAAAAAAAACAAAAAAACAGAAGGTAACAAGTATTGGTAAGGATGTAGAGAAATTAGATTGTGCATTGCTGGTGGAACTGTAAAATGGTGCAGTGACTGTAGAAAATTATATGACATTTCCTCAAAAAATTAAACATAGAGTTACCATGATCTAGCAATTACAATTCTAGAAGTGAAATCAGGGACTTGAACAGGTAGTATATACCCATGTTCATAGCAGTATTATTCATAATTGCCAAAGAGGTGGAAGCAACCCAAGTCCATTGACAGATGAGGAGATAAACAAAGCGTGGTTTACACGTACAATGGAATGTTACTCCTTAAAAAGGAAATTCCGACACATGCTGCAACATGGCTGAACCTTGAAGACGTTATGCTAAATGAAATAAGACAGTCACAAATGAACAAATATTGTATGATTCCTCTTATATGAAGTTCATAGGGTAGTCAAAATTGTAGACACAGGAAGTAGAATGGTGGTTACCAGGGCTGGGGGTGGAGTGAGTGATATAGGGTATATAATGTCTCCTCTACCTTCTCAGGATCTCCTACCGGGATGGATATAAGACAGATCAGTAGGAGAAAAACATTTTTATCTAGTAATTTTTAAGTGTAGAACAAACACCGAATGGAACAGAGTTGAATGCTTATATGCTAGGTTGGACAAAATAATAAACTGTGAAAATGTGACAAGACAAAGGGGTAGGCTAGAGAAATTAATCCTTGAGAAATGACTCAGAAGGTAAGAGTTTAACAAAATTTGTTTGTACAGATTTTTCCTGACCTCAGCTTAATCTTTGGTGATAAGAATGTTTCTTCCTCCTGGTATAGGGAGGGTATGTTTCACCTGAGGGTTTTAGCTCCTGCTTTCAGGAAGAAAAAGGAAGGTCAGAATGCACTTCTTGCATTTGCTATTTTTCAAGTGCCTTTAACTCAATATAATCAATATGCTAAAATGGCATATTTTGGGGTGGTATGCTCTGAACCTCCACAGGAGGGATGGAGAGTTAGTGTTAATGGGTACAGAGTTTCACTGGTGAAGATGAAAAAGTTCTGGAGATGAATGATAGCAATGTTTGCACAATAATGTGGATATACTCAATGCCTTAGGACTGTACACTTAAAATTGGTTAAAATGGTAAATTTTATGTGAATTTTATCATAATAAAAAAAAGGAATTTTGCCATTAAGGCAGATAAATGATTTGTAGTTGGCAGGAACTGTATCAGTTCCTAAAAGTGTGTGGAGAAAAACACTGAAGAAATTTGTAAAACTAGGCTGTTGGTAATGCCTTGTAAGAGAGAGTCAGCTGAAGTCTGACCTTCCTTTAGTCTCTACCCCCTAGATTCAAACCCTGTGCATTTTAAGGGCCCAGAGATGGGGTAATCAGCACCTGGGATATGGACTTATCAACCAAAAATGTCTGTGGGACTGGGAAGGGCCTGGGGGTGCCATTAATTTCTAGTTGTTTTGGAAGAATTCCTCTAGGAAGCAATAGACTTAAATGCCACTTGATCAGCAGTACATTCTCTCTCCTGGTAGTTTAGATACATGGTAGGCCAAATCTTAACCATAATCACTTTGGTAGTAGAGTTAAAACATTAAGAATTCAGACGGTCTTATCAAAGGTGAACAACTTTGGCCCAAGAGAGTGCCAAACACTCTCTCTCAGGATAGCAATGGCCATGGAATTGTATGTTCCCTTTTATATACATTCCATATTAATATAGATATTAGCGTGAAATACTAGTATACATACAGTGTAGCTCTACATCTTTAGAAGTCAATATGAGGGGCACCTGAGTGGCTGAGTTGGTTAGTGTTATATATATAAATTCATGGGGTGAGTCAAATAACACACGTGTTTTAATTTACCAACAGGATCCCCCTCCATTTTATCCTTTTATTTTTTAAATTAATAGTAAATTTTGATGACTATAAACAGATGGTATTTTATGATCTTACTTCTGCTCAATTTTATCTTTCTATACTTCATTGTGAAGATTTTCTTCTGACTTGTCTTTCGTTTAACTAATTTTCTTTTCAGCTTTGTGTCTAATATGCTGTTAAACCCATCTACTGAGTTCTTAATTTGGCTTATGATATTTTTCAGCTTTATAATTTCTATCTGGTTCTTTTTCAAACATGCTCATGTGTGTGTGTGTGTGTGTGTGTGTGTGTGTGTGTGTGTGTGTAGCTTTCAGTTCTTTGCAAACATTCTCAATTTCCTTGGTCATAGTAAGCAGAGTTATTTTAAACTATATATCTCCCTATGGTTCTATTTTATTAGTTGCTGTTTCTACTGGCTCTCATTCACGTTCTCTTGATTCCTTGTAAATCTTGTGTTTTAAAACACTTTGTGTCACATACTGTATTTGAAAACTATTTTTAAAAATAATTTGGGGGCGTCTGGGTGGCTCATTCAGTTAAGCCTCCGACTCTTGATTTTGGCTCAGGTCATGTTCTCACGGTTTGTGATTTCAAGCCCTGCATCAGGCTCTGCACTGACAGTGCTGAACCTGCTTGGGATTCTCCCTCCCTCTCTCTCTGCCCCTCCCCAGCTCGCTCTATCTCTCTCTCTCTCTCAAAGTAAACTTCTAAAAACTTTAAAAAACTTTTAAAAAAATTATTTGAGGGCTAGGATGAAGTCAACTTCTACTGGACGAGATTTACATTTGTTTCCGTCAGGAGTTTGTGGATAGCAACACTTAGGGGTCACCTTAATTCAATGTCAGGAAATGAGATAATTTGAAGCTGTGTTATAATGTGCTGGTCTAGGTGTACTTCTGGATAATCCTTACTCCTAGGCCACAGCCTTTCGAGTCTCAACCAATAACCTTGCCATGGAAGGCCCTAGATTCCAAATTTTGAACACTTAGCCCCCACAAAGCTATCAAAAGTCCTGACCAGTCTTTAAGCCTCTCAGATGCATCTTATAGAATTGGTAAATTTTCCTTCCATACCTCTAACCTTCCACAAAGGGGGAAAATATGGGGTTTTTCTCTTTGGATTTCAATCTTCTTCCAGATACTGATAGTAACTCCTCACTATCTTGTTAGCTCTCTGTAGTCTTTAAGAAAAAAAAATTTTTTTGGTCCAGCTTTTCTAGTTGTCTCCAAGAAAGGGTTACTTTGAATTACCTAGATGCTATTACCAAAAGGAGTAGATCACTTGCAAGTTTTAAACATGGTATGCATAGTTGTTTTGTAAACTGTGGCTGAAAATTCCAGTATATGAGATATCTAGACCTTTGCAGATCTGTTTCTGTTGCTGCTTTGGAATTTCAGTATAATGTAGTAACATCTGATGGGGTGTGTAGGACAGGCTAAGGGAACATACAACGTGTTTGTAGTCTAACCTAAGAAATTCAGGGAAGGCTCTTTGGAAGAAACGACCTCTGTCTTGTCTTATAATTAAGGTAATGAATAAGCAGTACACACATATACTGGTTTTTATCTTCTGTTCATAAATGTAATAAATATTAATTGTAGAAAAGTTAGAAAAGTATAAAGTATAAAAGAAGGCAAAAAAATGACTTCCACAATCCCATAATCAATTTACTTTTTTGGAGGATATTTGCTTAGTTTCTGTACTAGCAGATATATGGTGCATACATTTACATTTGAGATCATTCCACATATATAACCGTGTATAATCTTTATATAATATTATAACATAAGCATTTTCCCAAATTATTAAGAGCAATTTTCCAAACAATTCTTCATGCTACCCGTTGTATGAGCATGGCACTATTTACTTAGCTATATCCTTATGGGCCATTCTTTTTTTTTCAATTTTTTCTAATATCAACAAATAATGTTACAGTTAGCAATTTTATTCACAGATATTATACATCCTTTTTATTACATTTTAAGATGGATTTCCAGAAGTTGAATTACTGAGTTAAAGAAAATAAAATATCTTTTAAGGCTTACATATGTTTTTTACAGGCGTACAAACAGTACAGTATCTAAAGAACAAAAGGAAGCAAGACTATCTACAGTATCTGAATGTGAGAAGAAAGATGAATTCCATTCATCTGGGATCTCACAAATTTCTGGTGTTTCCAAGTTTTCATCTAACCTTCGATTCACCAAAATATACCGGCAAAAGAATCTATTTGAAGAATATAAATTGATTGCTGCTGAAATACTGAGTGAACTTGGGGAGATATTGCAGAAATATGCTGAGTATAACATTACTTTCCCTGCGGGAATTGTAAATCTTATGAATTACAGCTGGCATGATCTTATTGAAGGTGTTTGTAAGTGTGCAACGAAAAATTTGAAGAAAAACAATGCCTTAAAAAGAGATTCTAAAAACATGACCCAAATCAGCACCTGTGCAAGAGAGGAATATCATAAGGAAAATCATCTTGTGAAAGCAAAAAAAGACCACCCTGTTTCATCGGGTGAGTAGAAGTTAATTAGATTTATAAATAATCCTCCAGGTTTCTTTTTTTTTTTTTTAAAGGAATAAAGGGGCGCCTGGGTGGCTCTGTCAGTTAATCGCCTGACTTGATTTCAGCTCAGGTTTGTTAGACTGAACCCCACGTGGAGCTCTGCACTGGGTGTGGAGCCTGCTTGGGATTCTCTCTGTCCCTCTCTCTCTGCCTTTCCCCCCTCACTCATGCGCACTCACTATTGCACACTCTCTCTCTCTCAAAAATAAACATTTTTAAAAAATGAATAAAAATAGCAAGTGAGTGAGATGTTGACAAAACATTATATTAGTGATATATATTTGGTTTGTGTTAATAATTTTAATAAGTGTTAGTGAATGTCAGGAGAAAGATACAAAAATTTATAGTGCTTTCATTGTAAGCATCTGTTACACTTTACATTCATGTGATATGAATTCTCTGCCTTAAGGGATCCTACAAATTCTTTTACAGTGGCAGGGTCCAAAATAAATATGATGCTAGCCACATATGTAATTTTTTTAATTAACTTTTTATTTTAAGATGATTGTAGATCCACATACAGAGAGATACCATATACCCTTACCCTTTCTCTATATGACAACATCTTGCAAAACTATAGTACAATATCACAGCCAGGATATTGACATTGATACAGTCAAGATTCAAAACATTTCTATCAAGGCAAGAACGATTCATGGAGTCCTTCTGCAACCACACCCACTTCCCTCCTTCTTCCACCCCCTCTTTAATCTTGACAACCACCAACGTGTTATACATTTCTAATTTTTGTCATTTCAAGGATGTTATATAAATGGAATCATGCAATGTATAACTTTTGGTGATTGCCTTTTTTCAGCAAGCTTAATTCTCTGGAGATACATCCAAGTAGTATGTATCAGTAGCTTGTTCCTTTTTATTGCCCAGTAGTATTCCATGGTATGAATGTACTACAGTTTGTTTAACCATTCCTTCCTTGAAGGACATCTAGGTATTTGGGTTTGTTTGTTTGTTTGGGTTTTTTTTCCTTCAGTTTTTAGCTATTATGAAAGCTGCTAAAACATTTGGGTATAGGATTTATGTAAATATAAGTTTAGATTCCTCTTTGATAAATGCCCAGAAGTACAATTGCTGGGCTATGTGGCAACTGCATGTTTACTTTTATATGAAACTTTCAAACTATTTTCCAGAGAGGCTGTACTGGTTTTTTGTTTTGTTTTTGTTTTTGTTTCTAAGTTTTATTTAAGTAATCTCTACACCCAACATGGGGCTTGAACCCACAACCCCAGGATCAAGAATCACATGTTCTTCTGACTGAGCCAGCCAGGCACTCCATGGCTCTACTGTTTTACATTCCTACCAGCAATGTATGAGTGATACCATTTCTCCACATTCTCACCAGCATTTGGGTTTATCACCACTTTTTATTTTAGCCATTCTTGTAGGTGTGTAGTAATATCTCTTTATAGTTTTAATTTGCATTTCTCTAATGGCTAATGATATTGAATATTTGCCATCTGTATATCCTCTTCAGTGAAATATCTCCCGTGTCTTTGCTTAATTTTCTAATTGGATTGTGTTTTTAATTGTTGAATTTTGAGAGTTCTTTATATATTCTAGATACTAGTCCTTTGTTGTATATGTGCTTTCCAAATATTTTCTCCCAGTGTCTTCTCATCTTTTTAATAGGGTCCTTTGCAAAGAAAAAGTTTTAAATTTTGATGAAGTCCAACTTTTGAAAAATCTTTTTATGAATAGTGTTTTTGGTATCAAGGCTAAGAGTTCTCTGCCTACCCCTAAATCCTGAAGGTTTTCTCCTATTTTTTTTCCTAAAAGTTTTATAGTTTTACATTTTAGTTTTACATTTTACATTTAAGTCCATGACCCATTTGGCATTACCTTTTGTATAAAGTGTGAGACCTACACTGAGGTTCATTTTTTTGCCTATGGTTGTCCAGTTGCTTCGGCATCATTGTTGAAAATGCTGTCTTTCCTCCATTGAATTGCTTCTGTATCTTTCTCACAAATCAGATTGGTATATTTATGTGAATCTATTGTGGGGTCCTCCTTTTGTTTCTGCTGGTTCTCATTCGTGTTCTCTTGATTCCTTGTGAATATGATTATTTTTGTCTTGTGTCAGACATTGTTTTTAAAAATAATTTGAGGCCAAGAGTGCCTGGGTGGCTCAGTCGTTTAAACAGCTCACTTGGTTTCAGCTCAGGTCATGATCTCATGGTTTGCGGATCGAGCTCTGCATCAAACCCTGTGCTGACAGCTCAGAACCTGCTTGGGATTCTTTCTCTACCAATCTGTCTCTCTCCAAATAAATAAATAAACTAAAAAAAATAATTTGAGGCCTGGAAGAAGTTATCTTCAACTGGAGGTGATTAGAAGCAGGGACTCAAACAGATGTTTGTATACCAATGCTTATAGCAGCATTATTTACAATAGCCAAGAGGTGGAAACAACTCAAATGTCCATAGACAGGTGTATGGTTAAACAAATTATGGTATATATATACAGTGGAATGTTATTCAGCCTTAAAAAGGAATGAAATTCTGATACACATTATAATGTAGATGAACCTTGAAGACATTATACTAAGTGAAGTAAGCCAGAACAAAAGGACAAATATACCATGACTCCACTTACATGAGATACCTAAAGTAATCAAATTCATAGAGACAGAAAGTAGCATGGTAGTTGCAAGGGGCTGGCAGGAAGGGAGGATAGGCAGTTACTGTTAAATGGTTATAGAATTTCAACTGAGGAAGAACTTTCTGAAGATGAATGGTGGTGGTGATGATTGTACAACAGTGTAAATGAACTTGAATGAACTTAATGCTTCAAAACTGTACACTTAAGAATGGTTAAAATGGGGGGCACCAGGGTGGCTCAGTTGGTTAAGCATCTGACTTCATCTCAGGTCAAGATCTCACGATTTGTGAGTTCAAGCCCCAAGTCGGGCTGTATGCTGACAACTTGGAGCCTGGAGCCTGCTTTGGATTCTATATCTCCCTCTCTCTCTGCCCCTCCCCCACTCATGCTCTGTCTCTCTCTGTCTCTCACAAATGAATAAACATTAAAAAAAATTTTTAGGGGCGCCTGGGTGGCGCAGTCGGTTAAGCGTCCGACTTCAGCCAGGTCACGATCTCGCGGTCCGTGAGTTCGAGCCCCGCGTCAGGCTCTGGGCTGATGGCTCGGAGCCTGGAGTCTGTTTCCAATTCTGTGTCTCCCTCTCTCTCTGCCCCTCCCCCGTTCATGCTCTGTCTCTCTCTGTCCCAAAAATAAATAAAAAACGTTGAAAAAAAAAATTAAAAAAAAAAATTTTTTTTTAATGGTAAAAATGGTAAATTTTACATTATGCAAATTTAACCACAATAAAAATATCTTAATGGTTAAATGGTAAATTTTTGTATTATGTATACTTTATCACAATAGAAAACAAGATGAGGGACTAAGCTAACTGTGAAAAAGGAAGCTTTCCTTCTTATAAGGTGGTAAATAAAAGGAACTGAGTGAAAGGGCAGGTATATATACACAAGGGGGCATTTAATTTCAGAGTGAGAAGAGTTGAGTCTGTAAGCCTAAAACCAGGAACTTGTGATAATATGATATATATGTGAAATAGTACAAAATGGCCCATTTTACAGACACTTGAGTTGATGCTGCTTCCACAGTTCCTTTCTGCCTACGACCACATTTGTGTCCCCTCACTCCCTGGGCCAAATTAGGGCTTTTGTGGGCTCTGGTGCTTTTCCCTTCACTGTGTCCCTTACTTCATAGAAGTTATTAAAAACTATATCTTACGACTGCATTATTACAAAGATAAATCTAATCCAGCTAGACTCATTATTATTTATTCATTATTGTCTTATTCAGTTTCTTCTTCTGCTTTAAAAGAAACTAAAATTAAAACATTTTGGGGGGCTTCTAGACATGTCATGTGCCTCATGGAGAAATCAATTCTGCTTTCTTCTTCCCTCACTTCTGAGGGACCATCATCCTCTCAGAATGTTGCTCTCTCCTGCCACCTGATCTTTGCCTGTTCTTAGCCTCCAGATTTTTCACTGTTAAGATGAAGTTACTGGGGTGCCTGGGTAGCTCAGTCGGTTAGGCGTCCGACTTTGGCTAGGTCATGATCTCATGGTTCATGGGTTCGAGCCCCTCATCGGGCTATGTGCTGACCGCTCAGAGCCTGAAGCCTGCTTCCAATTCTGTGTCTCCCTCTCTCTCTGCCCCTCCCCTGCTCATTCTCTGTCTCTCTCTCTCTCTCTCAAAAATAAATGTTAAAAAAAATTTTTTTTGATGAAGTTACCTATTTAATTCCAAGACATTGATGCTCTTCTCAGATGCTGAAAACATTTGCAAGTACCAAACCCAAGAATGTTAAAAATAATAATAAAGTCTTAGGGGTCTGAAATTTTTGCTGATAATAATTTCAGAAAACTTAATAGGGAGATATGAGTGACTGGCACAAACATGCAATTTAAAAAGGATGAAGAACCTCACCAGAGCTTAGCACTACATTCTGGAGAGTACAGGTAGACCCCACTTTTACCCCCAGAGTGAAGCTTTATTTTCAGTACTTTTAAGATTTCTCACTTTAGCTTCTATTGTGTTGATATATACAAGCAAGTTTCAACATAGCAAAAGAGCTGATATTTTAAATATTAAAATCATATTCGATTATAACATTTTATAGATCATAGGGATCTTTCTAGCTATTATCTAATTTAGTTGTCCAGATATCCCTGTCAGGCAGCTAATAGGGTTTCTGTTTCACTAAGAAGAAAACTGAGATTCCAAAAGGCTGAGTAACTTGCCTAAAGTCATACAGTTTCTGATTGAGCTGTGATCCCAACCCTGGTCTTCTAACTCCCAATATAGTAGCCTTTCTGCTATCTTATCCCTAATTCTCATTCTGCTATTGTAATAGTGATAATGATTTTGACAATGAGAATAAATAGTAGTGGTTGCTATCTCTACAATGACCCCTCTGAGATAGAGAAGTAAACTAGTGTAGTGATTAAGCCTTTGCTTTTAGGATTCCTGGGTCCAAATCCTGGCTATTGCATTACTGCTTATATAACTTTGAGCTCATATAATTATGAACACATTTCATAACCCCTCTTTGTCTCAGTTTCATTATCTGTAACATCGTACTAAAAACCATATCTTTTTCCTGGGTGGTTCTGAATATTAAATAAGTTAACACTAAAACACTTGGAAAAGTATCTAGATATAGTAGATACTACTTTTTTTTTTAAGTTTTTATTTAAATTCCAGTTAACATACAGTGTCATGTTAGTTTCAGGTGTGCAATATACTGGTTAAACACTTACATTCATCACCCAATGGTAGACACTACTTATGTATTTGTTATCTTATTATTTTTTTAATGTTTATTTATTTTGAGAGAGAGAGAGAGAGAGAGAGAGAGAGAGAGAGAATCCCAAACAGGCTCTGCTCTGACAGCAGAGAGCCCAATGCAGGGCTTGAACTCATGAACCATGAGATCATGACCTGAGCCAAAGTCAGATGCTTAACTGACTGAGCCACCCAGGCACCCCTGTTATTTTATTATTATTATTTCCATTATCTCATATTATCCTCAGAGTAACCCTTTGGTATATAGGTATTATTACAGGTTCCTGATGGTTCATGAAGCCTAATGCATTTGCTTTAACAAGATAATTCTAGCAATACAATTTTTACTCTTTAAGAACAAATGATTGCTGTTAATAAAAAGATTGGAATGCTCTGTAGCAGGTTTCAAAGTGTGGTTCTGGAACCAGTGCATCAACATCACTAGGAACTTAGAACAAGTACTAGCAAATTTTCTAGGTCTTATTCTAGACTTACCTGAATTCCTCCTCTGTAAAATGAGGATGATTAATTGTAGAATTTTGTTGAAAGAAATAAACTAATTTATAATGCATGTAATGTGCTTAGCATAGTGCCTGGCATATGGTAGGTGCTTAATAAATATTAGCCATAGTTATTGTGCATATTCTTTTTTTTTTTTTTAATGTTAATTTATTTTTGAGACAGAGAGAGACACAGCATGAGCAGGGAAGGGGCAGAGAGAGAGGGAGACACAGAATGTGAAGCAGGCTCCAGGCTCTGAGCTGTCAGCACAGAGCCCGACGCGGGGCTCGAACTCACGAACTGTGAGATCATGACCTGAGCCGAAGTCGGATGCTTAACCGACTGAGCCACCCAGGCGCCCCTATTGTGCATATTCTTACTTGTACCCTTATTTCTTTTACTTTTATCATTGTAATTTTCTCATCTTTTTACTTTAATTTAATTTAATTTTTATTTTTTTTAATTTTAGATGCAGACTATTTGTATGGATTCCTGGAAATAAGGACTTCCCAATTCATATATAAAGTTTAAGAAGCTACCATGAGTTTTGCTTTCTTTTCAAAATATCCCTAAATATTTTATTTTTAGATAGATTTTAAGATCTAATTTTATTTTATAAGATGACTTCATTCCACTTCATACACTAATAGAATTTCTTGTCTTAATTTACATTTTGGGGTGCCTGGGTGGCTCAGTCCGTTAAGTGTCTAACTCTAGATTTTGGCCCAGGTCATGATCCCATGGTTTGTGAGTTCGAGCCCTGCGCCGGGCTCCACAATGGCAGTGGGGAGCCTGCTTGGGATTCTCTCTCTCTCTCTCTCTCTCTCTCTCTCTGCCCCTCCCCAGATCACTCTCTCTCTCTGTCTCTCTCTCAAAGTAAATAAATAAACTTAAAAAAAAAAAGAATTAGGTTTACATTTTAGCACAAAACTTAATGATACAGAGAGGCTTTGTGTCCATGTAGCCTTTTTTTTTTTTTTTAACCAGAACAGGCTGCTAACTGTTATCCCATTGCTAAAAAAATAAATGAAAGTAAAACATGAATTTTTTTTAGTGGTTCTCATGTGAAAGGGCAACTCTTAGAACAAAAGCATAAACACAATCTTTTAGTAAATCAAGAAGTTATGCAAAGATATTTAATTTTAAAAAACGGTTTCATTTCTAGAGCAAATTAAAATATTTCATGAGTCACTATGGGTACTTATGGAAAATTTTGCTAATGCCCTCATAAGAATATTAAAATATTGACAACTGTTTTTTGTGTTGATGATGATTTAGCAAAATACTCACTTTCTCTTCTCTTTCCCCTCTGCCCTCTCATCTTCCTCCTCCTTCCTTTTTTCCTAGCTCTTGTCAAACAAAACCAGTATTCACAGATCCCGCAGGATAGCCATTTACCTGTTGTCATCCACTTCTCCCTGTTATCCAAGATCTGTTTAGAAAATGGTAAGATCCCTTTACCCACCCAAATTAGGGTTGACTCTAATGAGCAAGCAGAGTGAGAATCACTCACATTCCCTGAATTTGAAAACTCTCTCAGTCATCCTCATAGTATAACCTCAGTCAGAGCCAGACATTTAAGTTCATGGATTCCAAGTCAAAAAGTTTTCAAATGCAGCCCCCACCCCCACCCCACCCCCAGCCTTCCCTGATTTCTCCACTCTTGTATCTTAGGAGTTTTTTCTTCATGGTTCTGAGAAACTAGCTTCAGGAACAATGACATGCCTGTCCCCCCAGAAGAGCACCCAGGGCCTTCCATCACAAAAACATACTAACTTGGACTAGGAACCAAACCTTCTGGGTTAAAAGGCAAAACTTGGTTCTTAAATTGTTTAAATGTTTTAAAGGAGACTTCCCAAGGAAGATTATGGTTACACAAATCTAGGAAGAATACAGATGATCCCTTTATGAGGTTATAAAAGGGATAAGATATAGGTTGTTAGGAAAAGGGAACCTCGTCATCCCTTGAAATACAGACATAATATAGCTGTGTGGCTCAGGGAGTGAGTAGGAGTTGGGGCTGACTGCCATGGGTCTCATAGATTTGCTTCTCATAATCTTTTCATCATAATCTAAGAACTTTAAGACCTGTTGAAGTTTCTGCTTTTAGGGAATATGCTTTTAGGCGTCCAGTGTCCCTCCCATACTTCCCCGTTCCCTACATATGCTTCTGAATTTGATGTATTTAGGAATCAAGTTAGGACTGGAACTGTCTCACTGAAGAGGGATAGATATTGAGGAAATATGCATATGCTAAGAATAAGCATAGTAAGTAGGGCAAAACAGCAAATAGGAATGAAGTAAATTATAAAGTATCCAGAGAGTTCTGCATGAAAATGCCCAGGAGTCCAAATAAGTAGGTAAAGTCAGTGACAGGAAATCCCTCAGCAGGAAACTGAATGACAAGCAGATAGTCTGTGAGCAAGGAGCCAGCCTTTAGTCATTAAAAGGCAGGACTGAAATCCCACAGTGGGAGGCTGGCAACAATGCATTATCTAACCCTAAGGAAATGAGGATAGAATTTGTTCAGCCTTTCCAATCTGAGGTAAGGATGGTTCTCTTGATCCAGTGATGATGAACCTGAATGTGATTATGTTAGTCAGGAATCTTTAAGCTGTAGGTGACAAGAACCCAACTCACACTAGCTTCAGCAACAGGAGAATCCTGTGCTCGTGTATTGGGGGTAACTCACAAGATTAAAGGAAGAACCACAGGAGCAAAGGTCCAAGGCAGGATGTATGACTCAACACTTGCAGGGATTCTTCTCTGTCCATCCCTGCTTGGCAAATTTCTATGGTTAGGCTTGCTTCACACAGTGAAGATAAGGAGATAGTCACTGCCCCTAGAGTCACATGCTCCTTGCCTAGAAAGAAAGTGCTTCTTTTCCTCCAGTGTCCACAGAGAAGACTCAGGAACAGAACCCACGTCTACTGACTACCAATAAACTATTCTCTCTTGAGAGATGGGATTCTGTCCTGGGACTGGGGAATGCTGAAGAATCTGATCTGTAGGTCTACAGGTATGTAGGGATTTTTAAAAGGCCTCTACTTCTTCAGAGGTCTTCATAGGGATTTAATTCCTTGGGGTTAAAGCTTTGATCCCATTTTAGTTAAAATCTCCTGAGAAGAGGTAATTCTTAAGCTAATTGCTTACACTTTAATATGAATGGATTTTGGTTCCTTTTTCAAGTAGGCTTGGGTAGACTGATAGCTGAGCAGGATTTATCTAGTGAGTACTGACATGGAGATAAATTTTTAAATAGCCATTTTGAGTTACTATGTGTGTTGTTGTTGTTTTAAGGTTGGATCTTTCAACATCCTCACTCAAAATTGGAAATTCTGAAATGGAAGACAATCCTCAATACTGCTGTGAAGAGACTACAAGAAGCCATAATTCAAATGTAGGGAGCCCTCTGAAATCTTTAGAATCATATACTTTTATGAGGCGTGTGATGCGTAGATAGGCAAGAAGAGATGCAGAGCCTGTGGGACCCTGGACAAGTCACTCTATTGCTTTGCTTGTCGTGTTTGTAATGTGAAAAAAGTATGTACATACATGCACACACAACCCTTCTTTTCCCGGTAACTCACGGAAATAAGTCAGTCTGTGCTACACGACTTACCAGTCAATCAGCCTTGTCAGGTGACCAGCACAGGATCCTGTGTGAAAACAGTGGAGAGGAGGGAGAGAAGAAAAGAAGTCAGGGAAAGAAGCGCCAGCCATAGGGAAAGCACTGTTCCAAGGAAATATAAAACTAGTCCCCGTGTACCTCAAATGGGAAACTAAACATCTCAGCAAGTTAACTATCAACAATTAGGAGGTGGTAAGAATCAAACAATTAGGAGGTGATAGTAACCACAGCAAGCATTGACAAAATTTCTACTCTGGCTAGACAGTGGAGCTGATGCTTTACATTTACTATCTATACTACTTAGAACAACTGAGAGAGAGAGAGAGAGAGAGAGGATTATCATCTCCATTTTACAGGTGAGGACACTAATAGTGCCACAAAATGTGGCAATTTGTTTAGAGTCATACAGCTAGAAAAAGGCAGAGCCAGGGGTGACCCTGGGTCTATCTGACTCCAAAATGCACCCACTTTCAACCATGCTTTATTTTCACTCCAGGTTCCCACCTGGACTTCGGTGAGAAAATAACTACTATTGCTTTGTGAGTTATGTTTTAAATGGGATACATACTTAGTATTTAAAACATTTATTTAAAATTACATACACACAGAGGCACCTGGCTGGCTCAGTTGGAAGAGTATGTGACTCTTGATCTCAAGGTCATGAGTTCGAGCCCTATGTTGGGTGTAGAGATTACTAAAAAATAATAATAAACTTTAAAAAATAAAATAAAATTACATCAAAAAGGTAAATTGCAAAATGAGAAATGTTTAGATCAGAAGCAAATAAATTTTAATACTATTGATAAATCTAAATTAAGAGAGATTTTATAATGTAATGTCAAATTCTTTATTAGATTTTTCTAACATACTGCCTCTGGGGCTCCTGGGTGGCTCAGTGGTAAGTGTCCAACTTTGGCTCAGGTCATGATCTCATGGTTCATGAGTTCAAGCCCCACATCAGGCTCTGTGCTGAAGGCTGAGAGCCTGGGGTCTCTTTCAGATTCTGTATCTCTTTCTCTGCCCCTCCCTGCTCATGCTGTCTCTGTCTCTCTCTCTCTCTCTCTCTCTCTCTCTCTCTCTCAAAAGTAAATAAACATTAAGAAAAGAAATACTGCCTCTTTCCTGCTCTGGATGAGAATTGAGCAGCTTGTGCAATGACTGGGAAAGAAGGATCTGCAATCATCTGACTCATTCTCTTTAATGGTGTCTTTCTCTTTAAACCCCTTTAAGGATTAGGAAAGGCAGAGCAAGCCCAGAGCTCAGGCCACAGTGGTCATGTTAAATTGTTAGATCTTGTGATGAAAATTCCTGGTGATTTAATCAGCATAGAGTAATTTGTAGTGAAATGTTTTAAAAATTGCAGTTATTATTGTATTTAAAATTTTAAACTTAGTTTCACTAGAAATTACTCTTTATTGGCTGAATCTCCAGGAATTTTTAAATTTAAATTAGTAAATTCAGTATATTGGTAAATTTAGTATCTAATTTTACATCATATTACAGCTGTTTTAAAACACCTAGGCATAGTATTTAAGTTAACTTTTATTATTGTACAAGTATCAATATTTTGTTTTAAGATTTTTCCCCTTGTTTTTATAACTAGAAAAATTTTCCTCATGCTAAAATTAGATAGACCTACTCTATTTTTAACTTCTTTTTTCTCCACTTACTGGAAATTGTGTATGGTATGAAGATCCTAGCTTTAATTCTCCCATGCCAATAATAATGACAGCTAGTGTTTACTGAGTGCTAATAAAAATAGCTAATGTTTATTGAGTGCTTCTTTTGTGTAACACACCACACGAAGCAATTTACATGCCTCCATGAGTAAGTCACTGCTTTTATGCCAAGGTCAGAAAGCTAGGGAGTGAGTGAGCTGCTATTTACTCTTAGATTTGTTTGATACCAAAGCCTGTGCATCTAACCACAGCACTCTATCATCACTCTGGAGCCAGGTATTGAATACAGTCTGTGTTATCCACAGATTTGAGTTCTCAGCTTAAATTAATCTTCAGTCTTATATATATTAGAGTCTTCTTCTGAGCTGTCTGTTCTATTTCATTGATCTACCTGAGTTTTCAGCTATTTTAATTATTCAGATTATATAATATGAGAGAAACAAGTATGGTGTTAAGAAAGAGGGCTTAAAGTCAAATTGATTGGTCTAAAATCCCAGCTCCATCCATGCATGTGACCTTGGGAAAGTCACTAATTTCCCTTTGCCTTATTTTCTTCATCTGTAAAATGAAGGTAATCATAGTAGCTACCTTTTAGGGCAGTTGTAAAGCTTCCTAGTACAACTAGGCATTCGGTAAATATTAGGTATTTGTATCTTAATTACTGGTACAGCAAACCTCCTCTGGTTACTCTTTCTTTTTTTTTTTTTAATTTGTATTTTTATTTAATTTATTTTTTTAATTTACATCCAAGTTAGCATATAGTGCAACAATGATTTCAAGAGTAGATTCCTTAATGCCACTTATCCATTTAGTCCATCCCCCCCTCCCACAACCCCTCCAGTAAGTAACCCTCTGTTTGTTCTCCATATTTAAGAGTCTCTTATGTTTTGTCCCCCCCACCCTGTTTTTATATTATTTTTGCTTCCCTTCCCTTATGTTCATCTGTTTTGTCTCTTAAAGTCCTCATATGAGTAAAGTCATATATTTGTCTTTCTCTGACTGACTAATTTCATTTAGCATAATACCCTCCAGTTCCATCCACATAGTTGCAAATGGCAAGATTTCATTCTTTTTGATTGCCGAGTAATACTTCATTGTGTGTGTGTGTGTGTGTGTGTGTGTGTGTGTGTATATATATATATATATATACCACATTTTCTTTATCCATTCATCATCGATGGACATTTGGGCTCTTTCCATACTTTGGGTATTGTTGATAGCACTGCTATAAACATTGGGGTGCATGTGCCCCTTCAAAACAGCATACCTGTATCCTTGGATAAATACCTAGTAATGCAATTCCTGGGTCATAGGGTAGTTCTATTTTTAATTTTTTGAGGAACCTCCATACTGTTTTCCAGAGTGGCTGCACCAGTTTGCATTCCCACCAGCAATGCAAAAGAGATCCTCTTTCTCCACATCCTCACCAACATCTGTCATTGCCTGAGTTGTTAATGTTAGCCATTCTGACAGGTGTGAGGTGATATCTCATTGTGGTTTTGATTTGTATTTCCCTGGTGATAAGAGATGTGGAGCATTTTTTCATGTGTCGGTTGGCCATCTGGATGTCTTCTTTGGAGAAGTGTCTATTCATGTCTTTTGCCCATTTCTTCACTGGATTATTTGTTTTTTGGGTGTTGAGTTGGATAAGTTCTTTATAGAGTTTGGATACTAACCCTTTATCTGATATGTTGTTTGCAAATATCTTCTCCCATTCCATCGGTTGCCTTTTAGTTTTGCTGATTGTTTCCTTCCCTGTGCAGAAGCTTTTTATTTTGATGAGGTCCCAATAGTTCAGGTTTGCTTTTGTTTCCCTTGCCTCCAGAGACATGTTGAGTAAGAAGTTGCTGTGCCCAAGGTCAAAGAGGTTTTTGCCTGCTTTCTCCTCAAGGATTTTGATGGCTTCCTGTCTTGCATTGAGGTCTTTCATCCATTTTGAGTTTATTTTTGTGTGTAAGAAAGTGGTCCAGGTTCATTTTTCTGCATGTCGCTGTCCAGTTTTCCCAACACCACTTGCTGAAGAGACTGTCTTTATTCCATTGGATATTCTTTCCTGCTTTGTCAAAGATTAGTTGGCCATATGTTTGTGGGTCCATTTCTGGGTTCTCTATTCTGTTCTGTTGATCTCAGTGACTGTTTTTGTGCCATGATTACTCTTTCTACATCAAAAACATCTTAACCAATTTTACAAATTTCTTCTTCCAGGTGAGCTTACAATTAATTTTTCAAGTTTAAAGAAGTCCTCAAGTGATGTGGACCAGGCAGCAAATTTTAACGAGAGAAAAAAAAAACAAACTTGTAGGGAGTATATGAGAACTCTCTGTATTTTCCACTCAATTTTGCTGTGAACCTAAAACTGCTCTGAAAAATAAAGACTAAAGCAAAAATTGAAAGAAAAAAAAAACTGGAGTCAAAACATCTAGGTTCATTAGTCAATGGGTGTGGGATCTTGTGTAAGTCACTTGAACTCCCTGAACCTCTGCTTCTTTAGTCATTTAGGGATAATAACAGGTCTTCTGCTTACGGCAGGTTGTTGTGACTATATATATATGTATATAAATGTACTTTGTAGACACTAAAGCACTAAGCAAGCTAAAAGCATTTTTTAATAATAACCCAGTACTGTCAGAAGTGGTTTCTTGAGACAAGTCAGTTTAGACTGAAGAAGAGATGGCTTGGCAGAGTAGATGGAGGAGGTGAATTTAGCTGGCACACAGCACCAGGGATGAGTCTGATGCTGTTACACATTACCCATAGTAATAAACTATCTCAAGGGAGTGGGTTTTTAACAATGAAAATTTGTTCCCAAGGGATTTATCATATACAGAATCCAAGCTTCAAAAAGAACACATGTAACTTTACATTATGTGCATTACAAAACATTTCTGCAAGAAAATCAGCCAAATCTTAACATCCCTTGGTTCCCAGGGTGAGTGATTAATAAGTAGATTGAAAAAAAATGCTTGTTAGATGAAATGCAATTTTTGGCAAATCATAACTATTGGCCTTTGTACCCTACCAAATTTCTACCACATTTGCTCAACACAGAACATTATATCAAGTCAGACACAGGGAAATGAGAGAAGAAAGAATCTTCTCTAACTCTGTTGGCAGGTACACACTTGAAATAGACTCTCTTTTCTTGGCACAGGAAGTCTGGTCTGACAAATGTCACTACATCCCAGACCAGAACCCAAACCCTCCCATCCCAGACCAGAACCCAAAACACTCCTTACAGCAAAGCACATCCTCCACACTGGGTTTACCTAGACCTTTTGTCTGGGCCTGAATCAGAGAATCAGATCTTTGGGCTGTAGCTGGTAGAGTTCTAGTCTTCTGATTTTATTCATATGTACGATTAGATTATGGTGGTACAAAAGCATTAGACTGGGAATCCAGACTCACTCCTAACTCAGACCCTGCCATTTCTTAGCTGTGTGACCTGTGTTCCAAGAGGCTATGTCTGTAAAGGGGCAGAACTTCAAGCTTTGAAGTTCACAGAAGTCTTATGCTCCCATTTGCCAACCATAGTATTTGGGGCACTTATTCTGCTTCTCAAAACCTTATCTACCTCATATAAAATGGAGGTTCTACTAGAATTTACCTCATAAGGTTATTGAAAGCATTAAATGAAATAACCCAGTTCAATAACTTAGCACAATCTGTAGAATATATGAATGCTTAGTAAACAGTAACTATTATTTAGCAATTATCAACTCCCTTTTCTGTACTTTGACTCCTTCATCTGTAAAATGGAATTAGATATTGCCCAAGCATCCTTCAGTTCTGACATTCAGTGAATGTCCCCACCATATTGAATTTAGCTTAGATTCTTAGGCAAATTTGATTTGAGATGATTTGAAATGCAGTTCCCTTTCTATTCCAGCCTCTCTTAGAGTGGTCCAGATACCAGAGGGCTAGGATAATTGGGTAACTTCTGACTTAGAGAAGAACTCTTTTGTAAGCCCAACAATGACTTTTCCTGGGAATGACCAGCCACCAAAAACTTTGAAGAAACCTTTTATGCAAGTATTAGGGCTCCTTTGTTGAACTAATCAATTTGGTGTTAATTATCACCTGCTGGAGAATCCAGAGGTCAACTTCTGGTTCTCAGGCAAGAGGAGAACAAAACTACTGCCATTGCCAATTCCTCGAGAAAAGGCAGTGAAGGGCAGCCTTTTTTTTTGGCAGAGAGACTGATTGGTCTTTACACAATAATCAAGACTCTTTGTCTAGGGACTTTTAAAGGGGTTAGAAAAAGAAGAAGAGTTATGGGGAACTTCCCTGCATTATAGTTGCCGACTCTGAGTATTTGAATAATGTAACATTCAGATAAGGTAGGAGATTTTGCATTGGAGTTTTTTGCACTAGAGCTTTGTTGTATCTTGATTTTTGGCCTTGCAAGTAAGAAGGGGGAGCATGCCTTTTCTTCTCCCAAAGATTATAGGTATATACACTTTAGAGGCATACTTACCTTTCTTAAGAATAATCCAAAAGGTCCATTTGTAGAGACTCACAGAAAAATAGAATCATGTCTAGGCGTTGAATGAAAGAGCCCAGATGTGGGCTTGGTAAATGGTAATTAGACTCAGGTTTCCAATTGGTCTATAAATGTGTGCTCTTAGGCTGAATTCCTGCCAGCGTTTGATGCTTATAAATGGAGTAGCGTGTGTGTGTTCTGGTGTGGGGAAGAGTGCAATTTATAAGGGCTCCTTTTTTTGTCACATTGCTCAAAAATTCTGCCTACTCACCTCATTTTTGACAATGGGATACATTTTCATGAGAATGTGAAAAAGAGAAGAAGGAGTGGCAGGAGGAGGAGGAAAGCAAAAGAAGAAACAAATGTCAAAAGAAACCAGTTGTTTTAATCAGGCATTTCCATTTTTGAGTGGCAGATCTGGCCCTTGCCCACCCTCCTGGCTCTGGTTCCTTCCCCACAGAACTTACTGAGAAGTGCCCACTCCTGTTTCTCTTAGAGGGGCCAGTGAACCTTGCTAATTGCTAGGGACTTCCACCCCCAATACCCCCGAAGCCAACAGCAGTGTGGCTATATACCTCTCCCTCCTTTCATTAATCAGCTATATTATTTTCCAATTACTTTTTTTTCAAAATCGTGTAAGTGTACTCTTATCCCCCCATCCCCTATTTCCCATATCCTGTCACCCCCTTCCCCTCTGGTAACCATCAGTTTGTTCTCTATAGTTAAGAGTCTGCTTCTTGGTTTGTCTTTATCTCCCTTTTTTTTCCTTTGGTGGTTTGTTGTGTTTCTTAAATTCCACATATAAGTGATATTATATAGTATTGTCTTTCTCTGACTGATTTATTTCAATTAGCTTTATACTCTCTAGCACCATCCATGTTGTTGCCAAACAAATTTCATTCTTTTTATGGCTGAATAATATTCCAGTGTGTATATATATCACAACATCTTTATCCATTCATCTATCGATAAACACTAGGGTCGCTTCCATAATTTGGCTATTGTAGATAATGCTGCATAGGGTTACATGTATTTCTTTGAATTAGCGTTTTTGTATTTTGGAGGTGAATACCCAGTAGTAAAATTACTGGATTATAGGGCAGCATTATTTTTAATTTTTTGAGGAACCTCCATGCTGTTTTCCACAGTGACTGTACCAGTTTGGATTCCCACCAACTGTGCACAAGGGTTCCTTTTTCTACACATCCTTGCCAACACTTGTTATTTCTTGTGTTTTTGATTTTAGCCATTCTGAAAGGTGTGAAATGGTACCTCATTATAAGTTTGATTTACATTTTCCTGATCAGGAGTGATGTTGAGATCTTTTCTGTGTCTGTTAGCCACCTGTATGTCTTCTTTGGAAAAATATCTCTTCAGGTCCTCTGTCCATTTTTTAATTGGATTGTTTGTTTTGGGGACATTGAGTTATATCAGTCCTTTATATATTTTGGATACTAACCCTTCATCAGATATGTCATGTGCAAATATCTTCTGTCATTCCATGGGTTGTCTTTTAGTTTTGTTGATTGTTTCCTTTGCTGTGCAGAAGCTTTTTATTCTGATATAGTCCCAATAGTTTATTTTTGCTTTTATTTCTCTTGCCTCAGGAGACACTAGAAAATGTTGCTACAGTTGATGTCAAAGAGATTACCGTCTGTGCTTTCTTCAAGGATTTTTATGGTTTCAGGTCTCACATTTAGGTCTTTCATCCAATTTGAGTTTATTTTTCTGTATGGTATAAGAAAATGATCCAGTTTCATTCTTTTGCATATGGCTGTCCAGTTTTCCCAACATCATTTGTTGAAGAGACTTTTTCCCATTTTATATTCATTCCTTCTTCATCAGAGATTAACTGACCATATAATTGTGGGTTTATTTCTGGGCTTTCTATTCTATTCAATTGATCTATGTGTCTATTTTTTATGCCAGTACCAGACTGTTTTAATTACTACTGTTTTGTAATAAAACTTGTAATCTGGAATTGTGATACCTCCAGTTTTGTCTAATTATTTTTTAAGTAAACTCTACACATAACATGGGGCTCCAACTCATGACCCCAAGATCAAGAGTCAGGTGCTCTATTGATTTATCCAGCCAGGCACCCTGTCCAATTTCTGAGTTTTAATCATTTAAAATTTTTTCTTTCAGCATAGCTCTTATACCCCAAAACCCACACTCAACCAATAAATGTCACATGTGCATACATACACACACACACACACACACACACACACACACACACATACACATGCACACAGACCAATTCTTCTAAAAATTCCAAGACCCTTATTGAAGTATGCTAGCTCAACTTTAGCACTTTTCAAGTGCACCTTAGAATGTGAAACATTGAGGATTCCTGTTTGTGTGTATTCTGAATCTGAAGGGACTTGCTGAAGGCAGCCTTAAATATTTTTTTTACCCTGTTGCTGAAGCTTGTTTGTTTGTTTGTTTTGCATTCCACTCTATACCCATGTTAGAAATGCCCAAATGCCTAACTCTTCTCTGAGAAGGTAGCTACCATTTCCCCTAATTAGAGTCCTGACACTTCTGATTATTTTCAAGTGTTGGTTATAGATCTGCCCAATTCCATCACTGCATTATGTCTTAAACCCAGAAGCCCTGCAGCCCACTTTTAGTAGCTGGGACCATGGAGTAAAGGCAAGCCATCCAGTCCATGTGGATGTTAAACAGGTGGTGTTGGTCTCCTAGAGGGCCAAGAATGTCTCTGCTCTTCCAGCCTGATTCTGGAGGCTTCTTCCAATGGCATGTTGCCAACAGCTCTAATCTGGCATGCTTGAGTGCATGAGTATATGTGCATATGTATGTGTATGTATGTGCACATGAGTGTATATGTGTGTGCATAGCTGTGTGTGCATGTGGGTTGCGGTCAGGAAGCTGGGCAAGAACTAGGAAGTTCTGTTTCATTGGCTGACCCTCAGATACAAAGCCCTGGTCAGTCTACATTTTTTGTTTGTTTGTTTATTTTTATTTTTTTTAATATATGAAATTTATTGTCAAATTGGTATCCATATAACACCCAGTGCTCATCCCAAAAGATACCCTCTTATACCCATCACCTACCCTCCCCTTCCTCCCACCCCCCATCAATCCTCAGTTTGTTCTCAGTTTTTAAGAGTCTCTTATGCTTTGGATCTCTCCCACTCTAACTGGTTGGTCTACATTTTATAGTATGCCCACAACTTCTGTAGCTCCTGACACTAGAAATATGGGGAACAGTCTCATGAAGTGAAGAAAGTAGAGAGTTTGGAGCTGATATACATGACATTGCATCCTGGCTTTACCATGCAGCTGCAAAATTCAGGGACTTTTTAGAATGGGGATAAATAGCACCTATCTCATAAGAACGTATGAATTTTGCCTGTGGAAGATACCTAGTGAATATCTGTGAATAGTTAAATGACTGTTCCAAGGGGCCTACCTTAATTTCAAGGTCTCTGTCTGAAATGCAGAACATATGTAGTTTCATATTCACCTACTCTTCCCCTCTACCACCTTATTATTAATGAACATGTATGTATGTATGTGTCACTAACTTGTAACAAAAACAACTAGTATATTTAGAAGGCATGCTAAATACTGGGGTCCATGCCTAGAGGTCTGTGTGTATTAATTAACCAGAGATTCCCTACATTTCTGTGAGGCATTGTTACCCCCATTTTACAAATGAGAAATAACTAAGACTCAGATTTTAGTATTTTGCATACTTTTTTAAAGTCCCAAGTGTTAGCACCAGGTTTCACCTCAGTTCTCGTCCAAGGTCTACGCTGAATCATGTTGCTCCTGTGGGGAGAGAGGACTCCTTACTAGTCCTGCATTTTCTGAAGCTTCTGGTCCAGTGCTTCACACACAGCAGGTCCTCAAAAACTGTTTACAAATGATAGGCACTGAATAAACACTTGGCTAAAGATTTCAAAATCCAGCTGTCCAGATCTAAGGAAGCCTCTTAGACTGGCAGTAAAGGTGAGGTCACAGAGGCCAGAACAGCCATTGCCCAGCCTCTAGCCCTTGATAAGATCAGGAAATTAACTACTTCTGGAATTTTTTTCTTTGAACAGAAAAGCAGAAGAAGCAAAGCTTAAAAAAGAAGGATTCAACAAATGTCTTATCCTGCGCCACTATAATGACCCTAAAGGTGTGGTGAAGGTAGACAACAGTCCCAAAGTTTCCCAATGTTTCTGGCTGGAGCTGCTGAAGAGGAAGCCTAAGATGCCAACAGTCAAAGAGGCTGACCCAGAGATGAAAAAGTTCCATTATGCCCTGGTAGACGGTTCCTCTTTGACCTAATATCCTTTTGAAATCCCAAGAGGAAAGGAGGATGGAAGGGGCTGGGCATGATGGAAAGGATGTCTCGAGAGGTAGGGCATTTCTGTTTCAGCAGAAAATCTCATGAGTATTGGAACAGGAAGTCTGATGCCTTGCCTCAATCTTTTGCTCTCAAGGGTCCACTTTCCCTCCTGCTGGAGACAAGAGAAGTCAATGCAAGAAAGAGGTTGGGGCAAGTTCTCTAGTCTGCAAGACTTACTTCTATTTAAGGGAACCTCTGGTTGTAGCTGTTAGGCTACAACAGCTCACATGGTTCTGAGAAAATGAGTTCTCCTTCATTTTCCTGGTTAGTAGAGAGAATCACATGGGCATTGGGCATCAAGAGGATCTAGCTTAGAGAGAAAAGAGATTTTGTGATAAATTCCTGCAAATCCAAAATGAAAAAGACCTCAAGAGGTTGGTGCAGCTAGGTTTTGTGAACTTGTTCACATATCCATAATTATCCCTCAGCCCTCCTTTGCTCTCATCTGTCCACAGATGTTGGCAGGGAGACACAGTCCTCCTGCTGCATGCTGTCAGGCCATACTGGGTAGCAATGGGCAACTTTGTTTTCCAGTGACTCTTCCATTAATAGAACCAATCTGACCAGACTTCCTTGCTATTATCCACAAGACTGGTTTCAAAGAGTTTGGGGCTAAAATGAGCATGTAAAAAACTGATGTTTACAGAGGGGAGGTAGGCAGGGGGTATGGGTTAAATGGGTGATGGGTATTAAGGAGGGCACTTGTGATGAGCACTGGATGTTGTATGTAAGTGTTGAATTATTAACTTCTACACCTGAAGCTAATAAATAAATAAATAAATAAATAAATAGTAAGTAAATAAAAATGAGGGTGCAAGTAATGAACATATGGGAAGAATATGCAAGTGGGAGTCAGGGAACCCGGCATGGCCTGGCACCACCATTATTGTACTCAGTGACCATGGGAAGGCGAGTCACCCCCTCTGGACTTCTGTCGGCTCATCTGTAAATAGTTGATTAGAAAAAAAATTAAATACGGGGCACCTGGGTGGCTCAGTCGGTTGAGTGTCCGACTTCGGCTCAGGTCATTATCTCACTGTCCGTGAGTTCAGGCCCTGTGTCGGGCTCTGTGCTGACAGCTCAGAGCCTGGAGCCTGTTTCAGACTCTGTGTCTTCCTCTCTCTGTCCCTCCCACTCATGCTCTGTATGTCTGTCTCTCTCTGTCAAAAATAAATAAACATTAAAATAATTTTTTTTCTAATTAAATAGGATAAGAGTTAACATCATTCCATATAAGAATAATTATTACCATTGTTGTTGGTTTTTATCAGTATCAGTTCCTTAACCTGGATTTTACCTATCCTTCTGGCCGCCTCGCTGTCTGCCAAAGCTATTCTGCTCTCCCTTGGGGTGGCACGTACACCAACATATTCAGTGACCTGCCAGATCAAGTTATCCTGGGAACCTTTACACCTTTTGGATGTGGTAGCATTTCTTTTCCTAGAAGGTATGTGAGATTCCAGACAAATTAGAACTTGTGGGTAAGTTAAGGGGTGGAGAAAGAGCTACATCCCAACAGAGGCAAGGACAGCAAAGTAATCGTTTAAATGGTCAATCTAATTTGGAAACTAGGTAAGGAAAATGAAACATATGCATGTGTTCATGGCTGCTCCAGGTTGAGACTTGCAAATTTCAACAGGCCAGAAGACCATAGGTCTCAAAGAATCCATTTGCACCATCCACATGATAATGCTGTCTCTCAGGAGCAGAGGGACATATACGAAGGCAAGGCCCCAAGAATACAAAGGCTGGGAACTGAAACAGGAAGACTGTTATTTAGGTGGGCCAGGGGTCAGCTGGGCCTCTCTGCCCCCTTAAGAACTGGTTGCACTGGCAGTACCACCATCCCATACCCTTACAAAGTCTCACATCAGGGGCTGGGTGGCTCAGTGGGTTAAGCTCCCGACTTTGGCTCAGATCATGATCTCACGGTTCATGGGTTCAAACCCCACATCAGGCTCTGTGCTGACAGCTCAGAGACTGGAGCCTGCTTTGGATTCTGTGTGTGTGTCTCTCTCTCTGCACTTCCCCCTCTCGTGCTCTCTCTCTCTCTCTCTCTCAAAAATAAATAAACGTTAAAACAAAATTTAAAAAAAAGAAAAGAAAGTCTCACATTCTTCTCAAGATTGCTGCAAAATTCTCAGGGGTTATAATCTCACCGTCTCCTCTAACTTTGACTCCCTGCCTCCTTTGAATCTTGTTCTCCACTCTGCCTTGTAACTGTGGGTTTATTCTGGCTCTCTTTTATTTGAGACAATTGGGAAATTTGCTCCTTTTTTGATTTTCAAACATAAAAACCCCTCTGTGAGGATGGCCACATTTGTTGGTGGTTTGGGTCACAGGAAACTTATGATGCATGCTGCATCAAACATCTCAAATGAAGTGTAAAATGTACAAACATGTTTTAAAAGTGCTTCATGTCCACTTTTTCATTTTCCTCTCCAGGATCCTCTTTTATTCTTATCCCTTCTATTTTAAAAGCCCTTGTCCCTTTTCATTCCCCACCCTCCAAATCTTTTCATTTTCTTATGAAAGAGAAATTCAGCTCTTTATAGCTATATGCCCCATCCAACTAATTTTTGCATATTCAAGCACTTAGCTAACAATCTGGATAAGCCATCCTGGGAGTAGGGGAGGAGACGAGAGAGGGATTAAAGAAGAGGGCATGAGGTTATTTTGCTACCTCACACTGCTGTCAATCAGCCACACCATTGCTACCACATGTCTTATTCATTCATCTATGCATTTCTCCTTTCTTTTTGTTCCTTTAGTAAATATTTATTGAGCATCTATCATATGTCAGATTAGAGTAGAGAGGAATATAAAGTTCCTGTTTGTCAGGAGATTTGTTACAGGGAAACTGAAGAGCAATATTTAGAAAGGGAAATGAATGCAGAACATTGAAACAAAAAGGTGTCTGTAGAAAATATCCGTTGATTCAACAAATATTTGCAGAGGACCTACTAGCATGAACACTGTTTAGTCACAGGGGATATAGAAGAGAACAAAACAAAGTCCTTAAGCAACTTACATTTTAGTGAAGGGAGACAGAGTAAACAAACAAATATATACCATATCAAGTGATGAAAGAGGCTTTAAAAAATAAATGAGTAAAGCAGGGTAAGGGGAACTGAAGAGTGGTGGGAATGGGGAATTGCTATTCTATATTGGATGACCAAAGAAAGCCTCTTTGATAAGGGACCATGTGAGCAGAAACATATGGCAGTGCAGGGCAAATCGTGCTGTGGACAGGAAAAGTGTAAGCAGAGGGAAAAGCCAGAGCTAAGACCCTCAGCTGTGAGTGTGCTTAACAGATCGAAACTAAATGGTGATCTCTGGAATGCTGGCTCCCCAAAAATCTCACCAAAATATCAACCTGTTGATAAGACAAAGCTGAGTTTGTTCTAACCAAGGCAAGTGAGAGCACTACCTTGATGGAATCTCACTTCCTGTGAGTAGAGAAGCCAACCCAAAAATCTACTGGTTGAGGAATAGTAGAGTGAGCTACAGGGTTCCGTTATCATGGATACAAATTTCAGTCCACATGTTCAGATGAGCAGGAAATACAACTTTATTTTTTCAACACTCAATTTAATTTCTAGATAGATTCTACCAGCGGGTGGCAGAAACTTAGAACCCTGGTATCCTTTCCCCAAGGGTTCATTTCCATTCCAAGGAGCTGATAAAATGAGAAAGCATTAGTAGCTGGGGAAGTGTCGTTTGGTTCTCAGGCATCTTCATTCTAAATGGTCTGTGTGATTGGTCTCTGAAGCTCATGGGTGCATCCCTCTGGCTCCAGTTGCAAGGTCTTCCAAGGCCAGGCTTTTTCTCAGCTACTCCCACATCTTTATGAGCACACAAGAAACATTTGTCTGGCTTTGTCTTACCCTGAACATGGGGAAATCAAGGCTGTTCCACTCCCGTCTGTGTAGAAGCCTCATGCATCTATTCTCTTACTCTTGAGTTATGTTGGGCCTCAGGTCAGCCCCAAGGCTCACCACCTGCCCAGGCTTTCAAATCCCTCAAATTCGTATGGGATTTACTACTCTACTGAGGGCTCCACCCCACCCACCCCACACCCACCCTGCAACTGGCCTTAGGAGGATGGCACAGAGCTTTTTCTCTAGAGGTTTCTTTCACTGAACTTCCTTACTTAGCCTCTGATACTCCTTTCCACCCCCTACTCCTTTGCGGTACAAAAATCTGCTCCTGACAGATTACGTATTCTCCCATATCCCTATTGCCATGTGTCTAGATCTCAGCTTTTCAATCTCAAAAGTCAAGAATTTGACACTGTTATTCTCACAACACTTTCCTGAAGCCACAGGTGCTGTTCAAGATCTAGGTGAGTGGGAGAAGGCCATGGGTAAAAAGGAAAGACTGGGAAGAGAGCAGTGTGAATTCTCCCACTACATTACATAGCATTCCCATTAAGGATGACAAGTACAGGAACAATGTAAATACTTGGAATTTATGTGTGTGTGTGTGTGTGTGTGTGTGTGTGTGTGTGTTTGTATGCATTTGTGTGTATACATATACATACATTTATATTATATATAGTACTGTAAAAAAAACTAGCAATCTATACATAGTATTTATAGTCATTTAGCAAGAAATATATAGGTATTATTGATTTTATAATAATAAAAATGTAAATATTATTTTAGAATTTATATATACATTGTACCTACCCTATTGTGTGGTTGTGAGACCTAAATAAGACAAATTACCATGTCAGTTTTTAGTGTGTTCTAAGACAGGTAGGCTAAGGCAGATATAGATAACTTTTGAATGTGATGGATATGTTTATGGCATAGAATATGGTGATGGTTTCATGGATGTATACTTATCTCCCAAATCATTAAATTATATGTATTAAACATGTATAACTTTTGGTATGTCAGTCATACATCAAAATATTTTTTTAAAGAAAACAGATGAGTGGATGGCTGGCTGGCTGGATGGATGGATGGACAGATATGGAAATAGGTAGATAGGTAAAGATCTGAAAAGTTCTAAGACAGAGATACTGAGCAGCAGGAAGTGGGGACAGAGGATGTATGGAGTGGGGAGTTTTGAGAATACCAAGGCTGAGAATGTGTGCACATGTGACAGTAAACAGGCAGGAACAACACTGAGAGATGCCATCATAGGGATCATGAAAGTTGGTGTTTTAAAGTGTTATGGCTCTATAATGCTTTAGGAAACATGCCTCAGCTAAATGTTTCTTTGTCAAGTCAGAGATGGTTAAGTGTAGAAATATAACACTGCCCAAGAATAAGGACTAACCAGGAAGACCTGTCCTGTTCTCTATAATTCTGGGGTTTCTCTTTGTCCTTGGAAACTGCTCACGAGGATCTTGACCTCAAATTCTTATCCCAGTGGTATTCCTGAGCCTAACCAGTACCTGACCCAAATCTTCTCCTGATTTCCACCATATCCTGCAGCTTTCCCCAACTCCAATCCCTCTCCATCTCATATTTCAGAAGCTCAGGAAAAGGAGGGTGAGGTATAGCACTAAGTGTTAGCAAGGATCAGGGTGAGGTCAAAGGTGGGCTAAAGGAGTCAGGTGACAATGTCAAAATGTCCACAGCCAACTAACTGCAGGTAACAGATGCTGCAGGTCTCTTCAAGACCACCTACACCATGTGTTAATTTATTGTTAGCTGCCTGTGGCTG
The DNA here is from genome assembly GCF_023721935.1 of Panthera uncia. Classification (NCBI taxonomy): domain Eukaryota; kingdom Metazoa; phylum Chordata; class Mammalia; order Carnivora; family Felidae; genus Panthera; species Panthera uncia. Next base: position 113,903,766 of record NC_064809.1, on the reverse strand, counting down.
CCATTACAAATTGCCATAAACTGGGTGAGTTAGAATACCAAAAATTTATTCTTTGGAGTTCAGGAGCCCAGAAATTAGAAATCAGGGTATTGGCAGTGTTGATTCCTTCTGAAAGCTCCGAGGGAGAATCCATACTATGCTGCTTTGCTAGCTTCTGGTGGTTGCTGGCAATCCTTGGTGTTCCTTGGCTTGTAGACACGTCACTCCAATCTCTGCCTCCATCTTCATATTGCCTTTTTCTCTATGACCTCTTCTCTTCTTATAAGGACACTAGCCATTGGATTTAGGATCCATTCTAAATCCACCTCGAAATCTTAAGTACATCTGCAAATGCCCTATTTCCAAATAAAGTGACATTCTGAGGTTCAAGGTGAATATGAATTTGGGGGGAACAATCCGGCAGACACAATAATTACTGTTCCTCTATATTTACCCTTCTTTGGGATATTACTTACCCCCATACCTCTGCCTGCTCCTCTCCCATGTACTTAATTTCAATTTAGTTGGTGACTCTAATATTTAAAGCACCACAAATGGAAAATTTGCACCAAAGGTACCTTAAGTATATAAATGTAGCAAATAAAAGAAAAGCATAAGATGTGGCCTTAGAAAAACATTTTCTGGCCTTTGGAGTTTTAGGAAGAGATTTACATTGTAGTTTATCCATAAGGCATCCTTTCAGTGAACTAAGGCACTATGTGAGTAAACTCACCCTCCCAATTTGCTGAATTTGAATTTTTTGAATGAGTCCTGATCACATATTTTCCCATCCTTTGTATTTTGACTTCTCTTGATTTCAAGACAATGCGAATTGAAAGTTAGGTCATGTAGAAAGCAAGAACCCCCTCGTCCGTTTTTTAAGCTCTTTCAGAAATATGCTTTTGTGTGTTTCTGCCATGTTAAGCATTTCATATGTGCTGACCATGCTTCTGGTGAAGCCCCTTCCCTGGCTGTTTTTGTAAGCCAAATCACCTGTTGAATGTGTCAGAAGTTTACTAGCAAAAGAGTACAAGTAGGTAAAAATCTAAAAGAAATAAAAAAACTAATGCTTGATTCTCAAGATGCAGGTAGAGAGAGACAGATTTATGGGGTAGCAAAGTGCCTTGGTGAGCAGCATGTGAGCACCTGCCCTCCCGGTGGAAGAGACTTTCCCAACTTTGATGTTGAGATGAAAAGATGATGACAGAATCTGGAAGCATTTCAAAGGTTGAGAAAGCACATACTTTCAAAAAGTCTTTCCCCCTCCCAACCCTAGTAACTCAACAGTTTCGAAAGAAAGATTAAGAAACACTGCATAATTCTATAGCATTTTAATTGAACATTTTATTCTGTGACATCACAGAGCAGAAAACTAACAATTGCTTTCATGAAGAACAAACGTATTTTCACTTCATTTTTCCAGGGATTGTTAAAGTTAGATTCTTTGGAAACTGTTTCTGGTGAGCTCAATTGAAACATCTCAGCCTTATTACTGCTAATGGGTGTCACTTTGTGTTGAGAGGGCACTTTTTTCATGCTATTTAATTTTCCCAGGAACCCTCTTGATTAAATGTAATTCCTAGCTGAGACAAATTGAGGCTCATAGAAAATGGAAACCTTTTCCAAGTCTGCATGGTAGAGAAAAACATTGGAGCCGGTTTGCACACTCTGATCCCAATGTGTAATTTTCACCTTTCCAACCCTTAATGCATTGAGACAGAGGTCTAGATCTGAGCACACAATATATGAGCAATAATAAGAGTAGTAATAATCATAGTCATAATCGTGGCAATGAGCATGGGCTTTGGGGTTAGATGTATCTGGCAATAGGCTGGAGCAACAGAGAAACTGGGCTATGTGTTTCCAGTATCTAGCAGACTAAGCTCAGGCTTCTTGACTGGGTGGCTGGGTTCTAAAAGCAGCAAGAGTAAAGACAAATCCCAGTGCATACACACTTTTCAAGCCTTCTCTAGTATCATGTTTGCTAATGACTCATTTGATCAAAGCAAGTCATGTGAACAACCCTGGATTCAAGGGGTGGAAAAATAGAACTTCTACTTTCCTTGGAAGAAGTTGCAAAAATATCGCAGCCATTGTTGCAGATGATCACAAGGGCAACACTGAATCTAAATTATGACTTCTCTCTGTCTCTCTGCCTCTCTTCACCCCCTGTTCTATTTTGATCAATAATGTATAATAGAATTTGAGAATTATAAGTACATAAGATGATCACTTAACAGTATTAGTCTGTTAACCACCAATCCCTCCTCTCAAGAGTGTTCATGAAAATTTGCAAGGCTTGGGTGTCTTCTTCTGCTTTTGGTCCAGATATTCTTACATTTTCACTTAGAATTCTGTGTCATCCTCTGATTCCTTTCTACATTCTGTGTTGGTCCAGACTGGATTGGTCATGTCCTTTTATTTCAGATCTCAAGTATGACACTGCACAACTGCACACAAAGTTTAGACACTATGAAATCTGTATTTGTATTGCTTTAGTGATTTTTTTCCTGCCTGGTATTCTATAGGATCCCTACTTTCTGAACTATTTGGAGATGGGAATTCTTCTTGTGCTCCTTGGAATGTGAATATCTCCTAGAAATTGATATTTATGACAATCGTGAATGTAATTTAATGGAATTCCCCAGTTATAGGCTAATTATTGCTTTAAATACTTTTCCCTTTTAACACTTAATACTTCTTTTCTTCTTAATAAGGTGTTTTGCAGCTATATGGCATTTGGAATTAACAGCTCTCCATTTGTGGCCTTATCCATGGGTTTCACTGTTAAATATTTCATGCGGACTGCCATGTAGATTATACTGCCTAATAAGAGTATGTATCAAAATGGAACTTGGTGACTTTGAAAGTTTCAGAAAACCTTCCCTGCTCTGGCCCCTTTCCAACCTATCGCCTATCACTTACCCCCTTGTTTACTAAACTTCTGTCTCTCTTCATGGCCTTCACAGCCTTTGTTCCCTGTGACTGAAAGCTCTTGTCCCAACTCTTTGCACAACAGGTTTCTTATCTTTAAGGTCTCAGTTTAAATATCACCTGCTAGGAGAGATCTTTCTTTTTTCTTTTTGTTTTAGATAGCTTTATTGAGAAAAAATTACATTCCATAAAATTTGCCCATTTAAAGTGTACAATTAAATGGTTTTCGGTATATCTACACAGTTTTGCCACCATCACCATAATCTAATGTTAGAACATTTTTGTCACCTTGCAGTGCCTGAGTGGCTCAGTTCATGATCTCGCAGTTCGTGGGTTTGAGCCCCACATCGGGTTCTGTGCTGATGGCTCAGAGCCTGGAGCCTGCTTTGGATTCTGTGTCTCCCTCTGTCTCTGCCCTCCCTACCCCACCCCTTCTCGTACTCTGTCTCTCTCTCTGTCTCTCAAAAATGAATAAACGTTAAAAAAAATGAATAAACGTTAAAAAAATTTTTTTAAGTACATTTTTGTTACCTTGAAAAGAAACCTTGTACAATTAGCATTCACTCACCATTCAACACTCTCACCTCTAACCCTAAGCAGCCTCTAATCTACCTTCTGCCTCTACACGTTTGTCTATTCTGAACATTTCACATAAATGCAATCCTATAATCTGTGGTATTTTGTGACTGGCTTTTTTCACTTAGCATTAGGCTTTCAAGTTTCATCCATGTTGTAGCATGTATCACTACTTCATTTCTTTTTATGGCCACATAATATTCCATTATATGGATATACCACCTTTCATTTCTCCATTCCTGAGTTGGCGAATATTTGTGTTGTTTCCATTTGGGGGCTACTATGAATAATGCTACTGTGAACATTCACAAACAAGTTTTTGTGTGGTTATACAGTAACTCAATTTAAAAATTTTTAAGGAACTTCCAGACTGTTTTCCAAAAGATGCCTCTTCTGACCATTTATTTTAAGAAGGCTTATCCTTTTCGTTATTCTAGTGATGACTTTATTGCTTATTACCACTAATTATAATATGAAATTAAATGTTCATTTACTGTGTCTGTGTAACTAGAATGTGAGCTCCATGATGGGAGACACCACTTATATCTCATTCACTGCTTTATCCCCAAATACTTAGTATGTGCCTAGTACATACTGAGTGCTTAATAAAATGTTTGTTGAATGATTGAACAGTGAATTAACAAGACTCCAGGAAATATTTGTGTCAGGCTATTGGGAATAGGTGGTGGGGGGAGGCTAGATCAGCTGGGATTCTAAGACAGACAGCCATAAAAAATATAATCAAAAAATTTGTAGCAGTTATATATACTCAATATATATGTATATTGCTTTACTATAGCAAATAACAGAAAGTTCCATTTCAAATTATAGAGAAGATGGGCTCTAGATGCAGTATAATTTGTGACTTAGTGATGTCATGTAAGATCCAGATTCTTTTCATCTTTCTACTCAGCTATCCTTGGCATCCTTTCTTCTGAGGTGGTTCCCCTGGTGGCTACCAGTGACACTGGCTATGTGCTCCTTTTTATGTCTAGCAGGAAAAATTTTAAAACTCTTTTTTTCATGGATCAAATATATGTCCTTCCTTTGAGTCTCTTCAGACCAACAGGCCTACCCCTGAATTAAAAACACCTGTCAAAGGAATGCCATGCAACTATGGGCTTAGATTCTGACCTAGACCATGGCTAACATAATAACATTATGCTCATTATTGAAAAAACAACTTAAAACCCATGTTTCCCTAAAGTTGGATCAGTCTTTTCATTCTTATATATACTCTTACACAAGGATACTGGTTGATTCTCCTCTAAGTTTGAAGATTTAAATCATAACTACCTAATATTTAGTGAGTGCTTACTAAGCGTCAGGTCCATTTGCATTTTATTCTTTCTCTAACTGCTCTCTTGCTGCTTTCTAGATTTTGTTTGTCATTGGCTTTTATCAGTTTGACTGTAATGTGTGTAGGTGTGGATCTCCTTGAGCTTTGAAATGCTGAGCTTCTTGGATGTATACGTTAATGTTTTCCAAAAAACTTGGGAAGTTTAGGCCATTATTTCTTTAAACATTTGTTTTCTGCCCACTTCTCTCTTCCTGGTACTCCTGTTTAATGTATGTTGATGTTTTTAATGGGATCCCATGGGACTCTGAAATTCTGTTTCTCTTCACTCTTTTTCCTTTCTGTTCTGCAGACTGGATAATCCCTACTGAGTTATCTTCAAGTTCACTGATTTTTATGCCAACTCAGAGAGGCTTTTGAGCCAGTCTAGTGAAGTTTTCATTTCCATTATCATATTTTTTAATTCCAGAATATCCACTTAGATTTTTTAAATTCCATGGGGCGCCTGGGTGGCTCAGTCAGTTAAGCGTCCGACTTCGGCTCAGGTCACGATCTCACGGGCCGTGAGTTCGAGCCCCGTGTCGGGCTCTGTGCTGACAGCTCAGAGCCTGGAGCCTGCTTCAGATTCTGTGTCTCCCTCTCTCTCTGACCCTCCCCCATTCATGCTCTGTCTCTCTCTGTCTCATAAATAAACATGAAAAAAAAATTTTTTTAATAAAATTTCTTTTTGTTGATATTCCCTACCTGATGACTCATTATAATTGTATTTTTGTTTAATCGAAACACCATTCCCTTTATTTTTTTTTTTAATTAATTTATTTACATTGAAAGAGAGGAAGAGAGTGAGTGGGACAGGGGCAGAGATTGAGGGAAAGAGAGAGAATCCAAAGCAGGCTCCGCACTGTCATCATGGAGCCCAATGCAGGGCTCAAACCCACAGTGAGATCATAACCTGAGCTGAAGTTGGACACTGAACCGATTTAACCACCCAGGCGCACCCTCCTTTAGTTTTGTAGGGTTTTTTAACATATTCATATTAGCTGCTTTAAAGGTTTTGTCTGGTCCAACATCTGCACCCGTTAAAGATAGCTTCTATTTCCTGATTTTCTTCCTATGTGTCACATTTTCCTGTTTCTTTGCATGTCTTATAATTTTTTACTGAAACTAGATATTCTAGGTAATATATTGTAACAACTCTGGATTCTGATCCCCTTCCCCTTCCAGAAGTATATCTTGTCTAATTTTGTCTCTCACAAATCACCCTATTAGGTGATATAATATATAACTCACCCAGACAAAAATAGCCCCCTTTAAGACATAATTCCCTTATGGGAACTAGTTTTTCCTAGTATTGGCATCTGAATATGACCCTTAGTCTGATAGGGTCAACCTCATTTAGGTATCAATATATAATAACACTTGGGACAGTGTGGAGATAAAAAAGAATTGGTTGAGAAGGTGTAAGCTTATAGTCTATGGTGATAAACTCCAAATAAACCCCTATAATATATGGATATAAAAAGAATGCAAAGAATGTTCAGAGGCATGTGAGATCAGTGTTTGGTTTTACATAACTAAGAAGGTGAAAACATCTAACTGGCAGGACTAGGGCTGAGTTCACTACAGGCTGGACCCTATTGCACCAGACTCTAGAGTATTAGGTTCTCCTGAAATGCCTGTTTTTTGCATCAGTGTTCTTATAACTGAGTCAAAGTCTTTGCTTAAGTACTATTTATTAATGTTAAATCCTTATTAATTGACTCCTGTGTGAAACTTCACTTTCCTCCAACAAACTGCAAATACTGGCTCTGGCTAAAGGTTGTTGAAGCTTTCTGCAGCTCTAACCAGAGAATTTACTATTTACAGCTTCCCAATGAGAAAGCTCACTATGAGGTAGGAGTGAGAGTATATTATTTGTGTATAAAAGCAATTCATGCACATGAAAAAATTTTTTTGCCAAGTAAAATTAAAATTGTATTGCATGGAAATTAAAATTTTCTCTTCCTCTGAATCTCAAATCCCTTCTGTCAGTGTATCCACAGAAAAGAGCATTTGTCTATTGTACAAAATACATCCACACACACATCCATACACATGTTTGCTTAGTTTTCTCTTTTACTTTTTATGACAGGCATTTTAAATTCCTAGTGAAAAAAAAGCATTTCTTGTCCTGAAGTCTGAGCTAAAATTAGAGTCCCCATTTGTGAGCCCCTATGATAATTCCATTGCAACACCCTTAACACATTTTCAAAAAGAGAACTCAACTGACAAATAACTGATAACTAATAAATAAAATGTAGTCTAACAATAAAACAACTTGAATGCATTATTCATAATAGCCAAAAGTAGAAACAACCCCAATGTCCTTCAATTGATGAATGGATAAACAAAATGTGGTATATCTGTACAATGGAATATTATTCAGTCATAAAAAGGAATGAAGTACTGATACATTCTACAGCATGAATGAACCTTGAAAACATTATGCTAAATGAAAGAAATCAGTCTCAAAGACCACATATTGTATGATTCCATTTGTATGAAATGTCCAGAATAGGCAAATCTATAGAGACAGAAAGTAGATTAGTGGTTGCCAGGGGAACTAGGGGAGGAAAGAATGGGGAGTTACTGCTAATGGATGGGCATGTGGGTTTCTTTGAGGGGGATGGAAATGTTGTAAAATTGGCTGAGGTGATAGCTGGGCAATTCTGCAAATATACTAGAAATCATTGGATTGTACATTTAAAATTTTTTTAATTTAAGTTTATTTATTTTTGAAAGAGAGAGAGAGAGAGTGAGCAGGAGAGTGGGGAGGAGCAGAGAGAGGGAGAGTGAGAATCCCAAGCAGGCTCCCATGAACTGTGAGATCATGATCTGAGCCAAAACCAAGAGTCATAAACCACCCAGGTGCCCCTGAACTGTACATTTTAAATAGTGACTAGTATGATGTGAATTATATTTTGATAAAGCTGTTATATATAAAAGAAAGAACTCAAAATATTAGTATATAAGTTGCTGTCCTATATTGCATCATTAAAGTATATGTCATTATTTCCCTTTTACCTACAACAAAACTGGACCTAAATGTGGTATTTACTGTTTGCAAAAATTTTATGAAATATTTAAAAAATTCCCCTTGTCACTTAAATATATTAAATTTAAAATAGAAGCTATAAAGGGGCGCCTGGGTGGCTCAGTTGATTAAGCATCCAACTTCGGTTCAGGTCATGATCTCACTGTTCATCTGAGCCCCACGTTGGGCTCTGTGCTGACAGCTCAGAGCCTGGAGCCTGCTTCGGATTCTGTGTGTGTCTCTCTCTCTGCCCCTCCCTGCTCACACTCTGTCTCTATCTCTCTCTCAAAAATAAATAAACATTTAAAAATAAATAAAATAAAAAGCTATAAATAAAATATAATAGTGGTTGATACAAAAATTGGGCCAAATAGTTTTTGAGATCTCCTTTAGGACTAATTTACAGGTAATTTTACAGGATTATAAATCAACAAAGTTAAAATTGAAATGAAAATACATCCCAAATCTTTACTTTCTGGGTAGAAGCCAGAATATTTAGTGCCCTGATCAAACTTTAATATTGCTCAAGAGTTAGGCGTACACTGGGAAATTGCCCCCTTGATTATTTTTTAAATTTATTTATCTCTTTTAAGAGAAAGAGAGAGAGAGAAGGAGAGAGGGAGTCCCAAGCAGTTCGGCACTCATAGCATGGAGCTGGACTCGGGTCTTGAACTTGAATTCACAAACCATGAGATCATGACCTGAGCCAAAATCAAAAGTCAGATGCTTAACCAACTGAGCCATCTAGGTTCCCCCCCCCCAACTTCAATTATTTGTTACATAAAATTAAATGTCTAAGATGAGAATTATATTCATAAAACAGGAGGTGATTTCCCTCCACTGGCAGCTCTGGAGTGGTTGCTTCCTCATCCTCTTCCTGTCTTCTTTGCTAACAGTAAGCAAAAGAATACAACACCATCTGCTGATGATATTTTGGGAACTTCACAGAAGCCCAAAACACTAAGCCTCATGGCTGAATCCTGCCCCTGTTCAATTTCATCCTGGGCACCAGAAACCATTCCTTGGAAGAGGATACAGAACCGAAGCCTCTGAAAGAGAAAAGGCAAAAACAAAACAAAACAAAAAGCTGTCTTCAAAGGGATTTCATTATTTAAACATTAACGATCTTTTTTTTTTTTTAAAGTTTATTTATTTTTGGGAGAGAGTGGGGGAGAGACAGAGAGAGAGGGGAACAGAGGATCCTAAGCAGGCTCTGCACTGACAGCAGAGAGCCTGATGCAGGACTTGAACTTATGAATCATGAGATCATGACTTGAGCTGAAGTCCAACACTTAACTGACTGAGCCACCCAGGTGCCCCCATTAACAGTCTTTTAAACTAATCCTCCTTTTGTGCACCTGTCATCCCACCAAAGGGGTGTCTTGGTGAGAAAGCTCAGCAGCCCATACTAGCAGGAAGATGAATGAAAGGGGATGTAGGCTGGGATCCTTGATGCCAGGATCCAGTGTGTAGGGAAACGCCAAGCCTGTGGGAAGAGAGCTCCTACTGTAGTGCATGGGTAGGCCTTTAGGGTCTTCCCTGGGGCCCCTCCAAGGAGTGAGAAGAGCTGAAGGCTGGATTTCCCAGGGGAGTGAAAGGGTAGGCTGTTCAGGAAAGGAATGCACTCCAGGTGTCCAAGGTGTGAAAGTTCTATTTCTGCTTTTTTCACTGGGTTGGTGGCTTTGTTCCTCCTACCCATCTGTAGGACTGCAGGCTTCTCGATTAAGTTAAAAGCACCCCTTTTATACTGTGAACTATTCTTATTCTTTTATTAGATAGTGACCACCACCACCCCCCCCCTCATTGAAATTTACATTAGGCTGCAGGTATTCTATTAACCAACCTCCATCAGCTTCTGTTTCCTCATCTGGGAAATGGGACCCATAATACTTATAGATGGAATTGTGAGGACTTAATAATAATAAAAGCCAACACTTCCAGAGAACTTACAAGGTGCCTGACTCTGTCAAAGTGCTTTACATAATTAATTCATTTAGTCCTTACAACAGCTCTGTGATGTAGATGCTATTGTTATCGCTATTTTTAAGACAAGGAAACTAAGCCACAGAAAGATTAAGAAATATGTCCAAGTTCACACAATTATGAAATGGAAGAACCAGGTTCAATATCATTAACCATCTGGCTCTACAATGTTTGTAACCATTAAGTAACACTGCCTACTAAAAGCAGATATTTAAGGCTTGGCACATTGTAGGCTCCCAGTAAATATTATCTCTCAAAATAATGAATGTCACAAGACTGAAAATAAAGAGAGCACCTCAGTCTGGGCATCCCTCAATGTTTAACCATGCCTAAATAGTGTCTTGCATCCAATAATTACCCAAAATGTATTTGTTAAATTGAATCCATTTTGTCAGGGCAGTTATGATTTTTTGTTGTTGTTTAGTTAATTTATTTTTGAGAGGGGCTGGGGAGGGGCAGAAAGAGGAGAGAGCAAGAGCGAGAGTGAGAGCGAGAGTGAGAGAGACAGAGAGAGAATCCCAAGCAGACTCCGCACAGGGAAGTTCTGAGTTTAAGTCCCTTCTCTGTGCCAGGTGCTATGCTGAGAAAAGAGAAGATACAAAGATAATCAAGATATGAACACGTAGTGTGATGCTACTGATCCAGAAAAGCTATAAAATGCTAGACTGCATTAATAGACATAAAGTATAGGGAAGATAAAATTGACACCTCCTTGTTCTTCATCGCCCAAATCCCATCCTTCCAAATCTGTCTGTTTCATAAATCTACACACATGTATCTCCCATCTCTCTCATCCCTGCTCCAGTCCAAGCTGCCATCTTCTCTCTGACCTCTTAACTGGTCCCTAGCACTTACTTTGGTTCCTTAGCAATCTGTTTGATCCTGTCACCTCTTTGCTCTATTATTAAACCCTTCTATGACTTTTTGCTCCTAAGATAACCTTCATGGTACAGTGTAGGAAGCCCTGCACGTCTGGCCTCTTCCTGCCAATTACTCTACTCTCATCTATGCCACTCCAGACTCTAACTACACTGGCTTTCTTTCAGTCCCTTGAATGCATTATGCCCACCACCTTCCTCATGGCCTTTGGTATGTATTGTTGCAACCGTTTAGAACACATTTCTGGGCAAATGTCCACCCCTGATCCAATGAGCCACAGCCCAGGCAGCGGTACCACATGATACAATAATCATGGCCAGCAGAGTCATCTATATGACTGTATAGATGGGAGGTGCTGAAACAAGAGGAGGTGTGTCTCAGAAAGGGGAATCCATCAGATTCTGACACCAGCCTTCCCTTTAAGAATATTCAAGCAGATATATACCAACCTTCCCTTTAAGAATATTCAAGCAAAGGCAAGGTGACCGTGTTCCAAGAATATGATGGGAAGGAGTACTTAATATGACCCGGTGACTTCTGTCGCCTCAGCCAAATCAATGAGTCCGTGAATTTTTCTTCTTCTAAATAAGTCATATTTCCGTCTTTTTTGTAGCCTAATAATATCAATGATGTTTAATCAGGATGGTGGCATGGTGATCGGCAAAAAAGGAAACATTATAAGGGAATGGATGTGGCCTTCAAAGGGAAAACTTGATGATCCAGTTGAAATTTGGGTATTTACAATTTTTTATTCTTATGTCTATTTCTTATGCCATATCAATAATTGACTTTGAATTTTTAAAATACACTGTTAGGGAAAAAGAGGATTGGGAAGACTGAATTATTCAGTTTGGCTGTGTACACTAGCCAATTAATCTGATAAATCTTTATTTCAGTTTTTTACTTCACTTGGTTCTTTCTTGATGGGCTTGTCTTTGCTAAGCAGCAGTTACTTTAAACAGTAATTTTTAAAACTTATTAGAAAAGCATTTTGTTTATCATAGAAAATATTTTAGAAATAGGAAAGTATATAATGTTCAGAGTAAAAGTCTCCTCCTCAGTCTCACTTCGCACAATTACCTTTGTCAATAGCTTAATGTGCATTTCTGTCAGATCAAGGATCAGAAATTCAGATAATGTAAGAGTGAGCCTACCAATGGGAACTTCAGTGAACTGGAAAGTATGTCTCCCCTAAAGGAGACAGCCTTTACTCAGGGCAGAAGACTGTTGCCACATGGAAGTGTGGGCCTCGGCCTGCTGTATTTTATGATTTTTTTTTTTAAAGCCATGAATTCAGATTTTTTTTGATGAAATATCCTGATATTTCAAATTTGCAATTAATTCAAACTCTGACAGGACTAAACCAAATACTTGTAAGCTGCCAGGCTGTAACCTCTGTGCTAGACTTCACTGATTCACAGGTAGTTACTTTATGTCTATGTGCGTGTGATCATGGGCTATATTTTGTGTCCAGGGCCACTGCATAGGGCTGTGCAGGTGCACTGTACAGTCAGCCCCAGAGGTACCAATTATAAAGAGCTGTGCTGTCCCTGTATGGCAGCCACTAGACGTCTACCCTGTGGTTATGGAACCCTTGAATGACACTGCAGGCGTAAAATACACACCAGATTTCAAAAATTTAGTACAAAAAATGAAAATATAAAATATCTTATTGATGTTTATATTATTTATATTGTTTACATTGTTGCAATGTTACTATTTGGATGTATTTAGTTATAAAATGTTATTTAAATTAATGTCACCAGATTTTACTTTTTTTTTATTTTAGAGAGAGAGAGAGCATGAGTGGGGGAGAGGGGCAGAGGGAGAGAGAGAATCCCAAGCAGACTCTGCGCTGTCAGCACAGAGCCTGACATGAGGCTCAAAATCAAGAGTTGGACACTCAACCGACTGAGCCACCCAGGTGCCCCCACCTGATTTTACTTTTCAATGCGGCTACTGGAAAATGTAAAATTACTTATGTGGCTCACATTTATGGCTCACACTGTATTTATACTGTACACACTATTGTGTGGAAGTTACCTCCAGGTCTCTGTTTTATACAATTTACAAAACCATCCATGGTGGCCATGTATCCTACACATACTATTTGGATTGCCATTTTTAAAGAAGTAGTGCTTAGCTCTGAAAGGTTAGGGAAGTAAAGAGTGGGTAGAGAAACTGTGCAGCAAACCTGTATGTGCAAGTTTACTGATACTCAGGAGTCAAGAGTTTCCTCTCCTAAAAAGGTCAGTATAACTAAATGGGATAGATTTTTCAGTTCAGCTTACCTCAGCTGGCAGCCTTCAGGAAGCAAGGGAGTGTAACTCGTAACCCAACAAGTTGCAGGCTTGGAACAGTTGACTTAATTAGGATGCTTTATCTGCAGCAAGCCTTTTAAAAATATGCTCTGCAAATCTGCAGATGTTCATTTGAGCTTTAAAAGTCGTTCATCATTACTTTCCTATCCTTGTCATTTATAAAATCTCTCCAGCTTTAATAAGTTTCACAGTAATAGGAAGACTTGTAAAACTTCTAAGCACTTGACAGCCATTAATGACTTTTCTGATCATCAAGGGAGTCAGATGTTGTCAGCTATATTTTACAAGAGACACTGTCTCAAGAGCTAGAATTAGAACTCAGAAGTACCTGCAAACTGACCCAGAATTTTCTCAGTCTAAAGTGAATCTGACTTTCCTTATAAGACGTGACTACACTAATTGCTAACAGTCTCTCACCATTCCTCTTCCTTCCCTTAAGAAGCCCGAATTTGCAGCATAAAAACCTAAAAGCCACTCCTGACTTTAATGGAACCAGACTGAAACCGTGAATGTAGATCTCAAATTTCTTTCCATGTGTCGTGCAAACGTCTAAGATTTCTACTTGAATTATGAGCGTGAGAATTCTGTGTAGGAAATGACAGTCCTTTCTGTTGCCCCCAGGTGAACGAGTTCATTACAGTGGAGATTTCTGGGCGCTTTGCCATAACCTTGGTCTACAAATGGCATCCCCAAAGCCTAAAGCTATCTCTGGCACCTGTAAAATGCAAGTTTTTCCATCAAGGCTTACCTGAGGAGGTAGGTCCGGAGGTTTCTTTAATCATCTTCATGGCACCACCTCAGTGCAGACCAGAGGAAGAGCAATGCTGACTGATTTTAGATTCTTTCTTTTTTTTTTTTTTAATGTTTATTTTGAGAGGGAGTGACAGCAAGTGGGGAAAGGGCAGAGAGAGAGGATCTGAAGTGGGCTCTGCGCTGACAGCAGAGAGCCTGACGCGGGGCTCGATCTCACCGAGAGATCTACACGGGGCTTGTCCTAAGTGGAAGTTGGACACACAACCAACTGAGCCATTCAGGCATCCTTGATTTTAGATTCTTGCAGTATTTCCTGGTAATTGCTACAGTAAGGATACTGGAATCTTGGCTAATTAAAAATCCTGCCAGGGCTGTTACTGGACATTTCTTGTGAAGTAACTGGAATGAAGATAGTTTAGAAGGGGAAAGTAGACTTAGGAGAAAAATGAACACCTGGTTTCTTCTAAGGTCATGATTCCTAAGCTTCGGTGAATTAATTTTCTGTCTCCTATTTGGGTGAATTGTTTGCATTTATATAATCATGATTTCTTAAAATGGAGTAGGGTTCATATATTGTTTTTAACTAAAGCAAAACTAAATTGATTTAAAGTCACTATTTTTCAGCATAAGTAACATTCTAAAGACACTTGAAGATGAGCATTGCAAAAACTATGGCTCAGAAGAATGTTTCTTAATCACTTGACACTTGCACTAACTCTCTATTGAGGAATTTTATGCTAAAACTTTTGTCAAGAGATGAGACATTAAAACGTCAGTATCTCTAATATCGTGTAGTCAAATAATGGGCTAGCTTGACTAATTCTAATCAAACCTTTGAAGATTTTTAAATTTTGAGTGTGTTTATGGGAATGATACACATATTACAGAACATGTATGAACCTTTAATAAAAGATCTCTAGTTTTAAGGATGGGCATCAAAACTGTGTTGCTCTTGGTTATAGCATAGAAATGCCATGCTTATTTCACATATGCTGAAGTTGTATAATGTTTGCCATAAATAAAGCCTTTACATGAAGCTATCTTGCCTCCTTGGTTTTTTATGACCATGTCCCCATCTGAAAAGAGCTTAATACTCTCTCTCAGCCATTCTCTGATGTCAACCCCATCTCCAAAGAAGCCATGGAGTTATTCAAGGCCTATAAAGTAAAGTGCAAACATATGAAATCTGCAACACAGGACAAAGATGTAAGTGTTAAACAGTCACTATTTTGATATCGCAGGCAAAGGTAACTTTTAGTTTTCATATTATTCTAGAGTTATTTTCCTTTTCCGACATATGCTGGATTTGTTATAAAGAGCTGCAGAGTCAAGCAATTGCACACAGATGGGCCTGTTTGTATAGTTACTGGAAGGAGCATAGAATGACTTTTGTTGTTTGTTGGTGTTTAACTTTCCTTAACATCTTAGCCATTTTTAAGTGTAGAGTTCAGTAGCTTAAGTTCACAATTCACAGTGTTATGCAGCCATCACCACCATTCATCCCCAGAACGTGTTCATTTTGTAAAACTGAAGCTCGGTACCTAGTGAACAACAGCTCTGTTTACCTCCCTCTCCCAGCCTCTGACAACCCCCATTCTACTTTCTATCCCTATGAATTTGACTATTCTAGCTACCTCACATAAGTGGAATCATACAGTATTTGTCCTGTTGTAACTGGCTAATTTTACTTAGCATAATGTCCTCAAAGTCCATCCACATTGTATAAGGTGTCAGAATTTTCTTCATTTTTAAAACTGAATAATATCTCATTATACCACATTTCATTTATCTATTTATGTGTTGATGGACACTTGGATTGCTTCCCTATTTTAGCTATTGTGAATAATGCTGCTATGAACATGGGTGTATAAATATCTCTTTGAGACCCTACCTTCAGTCCTTTCATATTTGTTTCCAGAAGTGGAATTGCTGGATCATATATAACTACATTTTTAATTTTTTGAGGAACCACCGTACTGTTTTCAATAGCAGCTGCACCATGCAACATTCCCATTTGCGGTGCACAAGGATTCCAGTTGTCTGTATTCTTAAAAATACTTGTCATTTGCTGCGTTTTTTTTTTTAAATAGTAGCCATTTGGGGTGGGTGCCTGGTGGCTCAGTCGGTTAGGCATCCCACTTCAGCTCAGGTCATGATCTCGTGGTCCATGAATTCGAGCCCCACATTGGGCTCTGTGGGGACAGCTAGGAGCCTGGAGCCTGCTTCAGATTCTGTGTCTTCCTCTCTGCCCCTCCCCCACTCACGCCTCTGTCTCTGTCTCTCTCTGTCTCTGTTTCTCTCAAAAAGTAAATAAACGTTAAAAGAATTTTTTTAAATAAAAATAAAATAGTATCCATACTATTGGGTGTGAGGTGGTGTATTTAACTTTTTAAAAATTAACTTTATTTAAAAATGATTTGTTTATAGTTTTATAAAATGCATCCACTTTTAGTGTATACTTTGATGAATTTTAACAATATTTAGTGGTCCATGAAATCCTGAATCTAGAAATCCTTGTTTCTCAAGGAGGCATTAATGGCATTTGGGGCGGGATAATTCTTAGTTGTTCAGGACCATTACAGAATACATCCCTGACCCCCACAAACTAAATGCCTGTTGCGCCATCAGTCAAAAGGCCCATGCACATTTGTGAATGCTCCCAAGGTACTCACTTGATTTGAGAACTGTTTCATATTATAATTATTCCTGGGGGAATATTTGGGCATATGGTATGGGGAGATCAATCATCAGATTATTGTGAACCAACACTTAAGGGGCAGGTAGAAAGGTAGGAGGAGAACCATGTTACTGTGGTGGACATGGTAAGATCCATGTCCTTTCCCCTCCCTCTTGTATGACAGATTCTGTACTGCTGGGTTTGGAAAACTAAAAACTGTATTTCCAGACTCTCTTGCAGGTGGATTTCTAGATGCATACTAAGCCCTGTTAATTAGATGTATTCATATGGGATTTGGAAGATGGAAATAAGCAGAAACCATTTTCTTGCTTTTGCAAACAAGATCATGGAGAAGTTGGGTTTTCTCACAGCAGCACTGTATTATCTAGTCACTAGCATCATAGATAATGAGACACAATTGTGGCAGCTTCCTGGTTCTAACCTCGCAGCTTTAGTAGACTGTTCCAGAGCCCCACAGCTCCAGTGACACTTCCCTGACCACACCTGCCTGATAACAGGTGGAGGCAGTACCTCCCCTGGTCAGTCAGTTGGTATTCTGAGAACAGCTGGAGACTGCCATTTCCCCTCTTTTGGTGATTTTATAATCAGATACTTACAAAAGGGCTAGAGAGTTTTCTGTTTCCTACAATTGATAATAACATACAAAACAAAGTGAATTTCAAAATGAGGGAGGGGTTATAGAATGAGCCTTTGAGAGTAGCCAAACAAATGAGAAATAAAAAGCATCCATTGAGTTTGTCTTAGGAGGATCAACAGTGACTTCAGCAAGAATGATTTCAGGGTACATGTGGAAGTGAGAACCTTTTTATAGTGAGCTGAAGAACAGATACCTGAAAATGTAGAAACTTTTATGCTATTATTGGCATTTTCTCGTGCTTTGGATTTGTATAGTATGAGAAAAGAGGAGTGGGTGCCCCAAACCTATGTTTTAGGCCCTTGCTCTCAAGCTTTCCTAGACCAGTTAACTTCTTAAGTGTCAAACCACTTAACTGCTCACTCTGCACTGGGGCAGCTTTCTGCCATCCCAGATGATAGTCACAATAGTCCAGATTCTTCTTCTTCCTCATTATGGCAAACTTAGCAGCATCCTTGTGGTTTGGTTTTGGGGTGTTCTGGATGGGAACAATCTGACAAGCTTGCATTGAGGTGACATGATCTCTTGTATGTGGAGCCCAAGTCTAATTTCCACTATTTGTTCTGCTAGATCCTTTTGGAGTGTCTCCCTCTCCCCATAATTCCCATGCCTCCACTACTCGATGCCATGTAAGAAGGCCCTTGCTGTTTTCTGTCTCAAATGGAGGAATGCAAATCCACACCCTCTGGTCCAGGCCTCTATAGCTTCTCTAGCCTAGAGTTGGATGATCTTCAGCTCTTAAGTTTCCAAGAGAACTTGGTACTATTAAACTGGTGATCATTTATTAGTTACTTACTATAAAATAATATTTAGAAATGATGCTGTTTATAATATTTATTTTTTATTTTATTTTTTAATTTTTTTTTCAACGTTTTTATTTATTTTTGGGACAGAGAGAGACAGAGCATGAACGGGGGAGGGGCAGAGAGAGAGGGAGACACAGAATCGGAAACAGGCTCCAGGCTCCGAGCCATCAGCCCAGAGCCTGACGCGGGGCTCGAACTCACGGACCGCGAGATCGTGACCTGGCTGAAGTCGGACGCTTAACCGACTGCGCCACCCAGGCGCCCCAATAATATTTATAAATTGAAGTGTGCTTACCATTATCATTTTCCAATATAAAAAAATTCATGGTCTTTGGTTTCTAGGGGAAGTAGTATCACAAAATCCCTTTGATATTCATAGAATATTGTTAAGTGTGTGGGGGGGAGGGAATTAAATGATGAAATAGTATGATCAAAAGTGGAACCAGACAACACAAAGAAAAATATATTCTTTTTTTAAAAAGAAAAATATATTCTTATTATGTATTTTATTTATTTATTTATAATTCTTTTAATGTTTATTTATTTTTGAGACAGAGACAGAGTGTGAACAGGGGAGGGGCAGAGAGAGAGGGAGACACAGAATCTGAAACAGGCTCCAGGCTCTGAGCTGTCAGCACGGTGCCTGATGTGGGGCTCAAACCCATGAACCACAAGACCATGACCTGAGCCGAAGTCTGACGCCCAACCGACTGAGCCACCCAGGCACCCCTCTTATTATGTATTTTAAAAGACTAGAAGGATGTATGCCTAATTTGGGGGGGTTGAGTACATTACTTTTGAAATAAGAAAAAAATATTTTTGAAATGTGTGAAGTTCCCACAAAGATGAAACATTATGAGTAATATTACCAAGGAAAATCAATCGGAAAAAAATTGTTATTGCAGTTCTGAAGGTTTGACACCATAATTTATATTCATTTCTTTCATGAAACCTACACTTTCCAAAGACTTAGAACGAGGACACCTTCTTCTCAAGGCACGGAACGACTTCTTGTGTTACTTTCTTAATAGAGAACTGATATATTTATCTCTCGCATTCACAAATAGCACAAAATAATCAACAGAGTCCCTTTTTGTAACTTCTCTAAATAACTCCTACAATCAGCAATTTTCCCAGATATCCCCTCCCTCCAAAATAAATGTTCAAGGTCGTGCAAGCAAGAATAATGAATCATCTTTTCAACTGTGACAACTTAGTCCTTTTTCAAATCTTTCTGAAAGATGAGTTCTTTTGTTTTTTAGATGTTTCATATGCTCTTTGAATAGTATTTCCAGAGAAGAATGTTAAGGTATGACCTTTCAAAGATTTATTTTTGTTGTTTAATTTCTTCCCAATAATTTGGGTTTTCACATGAATGGTTGATGAGCTAACTCTAGCATACCAAAACACCAACAATTGTTAACAAGTGTACTGTTGAGTTTCCTACTTTTGAAGCTGTACACATAATTCATAGACAGATGTCTGACACTTTTGGGAATTATTTGTTTCCATCAAACATTTCTTGCAACCTGCTTTCTTTGTGGCCTGACATGAAAGGCAAGCTGCTTTCAACTTCTTTACCCTTCACAGGTTCCTCACTCTGCCCAGTATGTTTGCAAATTAAACTAATCTTGAAGATTAAAAAAAAATGAATTGGGAAAATGTATTTAAGATAGAATGAATGATATGAATCCAACTCCACTGAAAAATCCCAGTAAAAAATGAAATAGAGGGGTGCCTGGGTGGCTCAGTCAGTTAAGCACCTGACTTGATTTCTGCTCAGGTCATGATCTCACAGGTGGTGAGTTCAAACTCTGCACAGAGCCTATTTGGGATTCATTCTCTCTCTCTCTCTCTCTCTCTCTCTCTCTCCCCCTCTCCCTCTCTCCCCCTCTCCCTCTCCCTCTCCCTCTTTTACTCATGCATGTGCATAAGAGCACGTGTGCTCTCTCTCTCTCTCTCAAATATAAATAAATAGGGGCACCTGGGTGGCTCAATTGGTTAAGCGTCTGACTTCAGCTCAGGTCATGATCTCACATGAGATCAAGCCCCACATCCAGCTCTGTGCTGACAGCCTGAGCCTGCTAAGGATTCTCTCTCCTCCTCTCTCTCTCTGCACCCCACCCCCAACTCTCTCTCTCTCAAGCAAATCTAAATAAATAAATAAAACATTTAAAAAATGAAATAGAAATGTGTGATACATAACCTATCCAAAGAATGTATAACTGAATGAAACAAAAATATTGATAATCCAGAAATGCCTATTGCTCCCTCATCTCCCTTTTTTAATCTCATTGTAGGCAGAGATAAGGAGCCAAATAGAAATAAAGGCATTTATTATTTTAAAAAATTTTTAATGTTTATTTATTTTTGAGAGACAGAGACAGAGCATGAGGGTGGGAGGAATAGAAAGAGAGAGAGGGAGACACAGAATCCGAAGCAGGCTCCAGGCTCTGAGCTGTCAGTACAGAGCCCAACGTGGGGCTCAAACTCATGTGCCATGAGATCGTGACCTGAGCCAAAGTTGTACGCTTGACCAACTGAGCCACCCAGGCACCCCACTTGAAATTTTTTTTAATTGAAGTATAGTTGACATACAATATTATATTAGTTTTAGGTGTATGACATAGTGATTTGACAATTATATACATTATGAAATGCTCACTGTAAGTGTAGCTACATCTATCACCATACAATACAGTATTATTGTCTATATTTCCTATGTTGTACTTTTCATCCCTGTGACTTATTTATTTAAAACTGGAAGTCTGTGGCTCTTAATCACCTTCACCTAAATCAAGGTATTAATTGCTGAAAGAACAGGCTTCACTAGTAGAGCTATATTGGAGAAGCTGGATTGTAGGTAGTTTGGACCTGAGACTCCCTAAATTGAAGAAAACCAGTTACCTTACCCATCAAAGTGCAAGCTGGAAAACTTGAACAGGGGAGAGACATGCCTGTTGGTAGTCTTATCACACAAGGATTGGATATACAAGGAAAACTATATAAGAAGTGGTCAATGAGAGCAATCAATGTAGCCAATGGGGAAAGGTGGTCTGGTGTGGCAGAATTTCACCTGCCCTCCCTGGCTGTGAGAAAGGCACATAGCAAAAAGGCACCACCTTCTGATGTCTTCCCTATTTGTTTCAGAGTCTTTCTGTCACACTGCTTCAACAAAGTCTTTTTCATTTTAGTCACAGGAATTGCCTGAACAACATATTATCTTTAAAACTGTTGGGGCGCCTGGGTGGCTCAGTTGGTTAAGCGTCCGACTTCATTTCAGGTCACGATCTCACAGTCTGTGAGTTCGAGCTCCGCGTTGGGCTCTGTGCTGACAGCTCAGAGCCTGGAGCCTGCTTCAGATTCTGTCTCCCTCTCTCTCTGCCCCTTCCCCGCTCATGCTCTATCTCTCTCTGTCTCAAAAATAAATTAAAAAAAAAAACATTAAAAAATAAAAAATAAAAAAAACTGTTGAAAAGGTGCCACTTTAGAAAATATGGTCAGTTAAGTAACTATTGTCTGCTCTTCCATTAGCTGAATTCTGTCTTTCCTTGTAAAGAGCAATGAAAGGATGGAAGAAGAAAACAGACATGCCCATCCTCATAAGACATCTTGAAGAGAAGAGATGAAGGACCCTTCTTCTATGGAAATCTGAGGAGATGGAGATAAGGTCTTCACTTAATAAAAAAATTGGCTGAGCTTCCAAGAAAATTAAAGAACAGATAGTCTTTTCAACAAATGATTCTGGGAAAACTGGATATCCATGTGCAAAAGAATGGAATTGGATCTCATCCTTAAACTATAGACCTAAATGTTGGAGCTAAAACTCTGAGAAGAAAACACAAGTGTAAATATGCCCGATCTTGGATTAGACAGTGGTTTCTTAGATACCACACCAAAGCACAAGTGAAAAAAGAAAAAAATAGATCAATTGGACTTGATAAAAATTTAAAACATTTGTGCTACAAACAATACCATCAAGAAAGTGAAAAAAACCCTCACAAAATGGAAGAAAATATTTGTAAGTCATATGTCTGATAAGGAACTTGTGTCCAGAATATATAAAGAAATCTTACAACTCAATAATAAAAAGGAAAATAATACATTTTTTAATGAGGAAAAGATCTGAATAGACAAGTGTCCAAAGAAGATATATAAATGGCAAATTAGCCCATGAAAAGACATTCAACAAAATTAGCCATCAGGAAAATGCACATTAAAACCACAATGAAATACCACTTCACACCCATTAGGATAGCTAAAATTAAAAAGACAGTAACAATTGTTGGTAAGCATATGGAGAAATTGGAACTCTCATTCCTCACTGCTGGTGAGGGATGGTACAGCGACTTTGGAAAACAGCCTGGCAGTTATTCAAAAAGTTGAATATGGAGTTACCATATGACTCACCAATTCTACTCCTCCGTAAAGAAATAAAAACATGTCCACATAGAAACTTGTACTTAACAGCATTTTTCATCAATTTATGAATGGATAAAGAAAATGTATTATATTCAAATAATGGAATAGTATTCAGCCATAAAAGAGAATGAAGTACTGATACATGCTACCACATGGATGAATCTTGAAAACATTATGCTAAGTGAAAAAAGCAGGTCACAAAGGATGACAGATTTTGTATGATTCTATTTATATGAAATATACAAAACAGGCAAATCTTTGGAGGCAGAGGGGAGGTTAGAGGTTGCCTAAGGCTGGAGGGCCAGGGAGAAATAGACTCTTAATTGGTACAATATTTTTGGATTGTGTGTGGGGGGGATACAAAAATACTCTAAAATTAGATTATGAAAATGATTGCACAACTCTGTGCAACTCTGTGAATATACTAAAAACCATTGAATTCTATACCCTAATTGGATACATGGACTGATATGTGAGTTATATCTCAATAAAGCAATTTTTAAAAAATATGGCTGTATAGCAGAAGAGATATTCTGAGAAGCCTTTTTACTGCAAAACACCTATAACTGAATACATTATAACTAATAAAAATTCTAATGCATTACCAAATTCACAAGAAAGTAAGGGACATTGTCTTATTATTTAATAATCTGTACATGTGAAATGAAATTATATGAAAAGCAACAGAATAAAAACACCAAAATCAGAATAGTACAAATACTTTCCCTTGTGGGGAAGAGGGAAATACAAATGGGGAAGAGTTCACAGAGAGCTAAAGTTTAATTTCATGGATAATGTTCTGTTTATTTAGCTGGGCAGTGGGTAGATGAGTGTTCCTTTTACTATTCTTTATACTTTATTCTCTAAATTTTATTTCTAAAATACACACATACCCTGTAAAACATGACATTTCTGTGCACAGGAAGATCAAAAGTAAAAATTTAGAGTGAATTTAATAAAAAGTCAGGCTTCAGCCAATTTAAATCACTTTATGGAACTATGAAGCTTCTTCGTACTTGACCCAAAGCAGCAGCTATATACTTCATTTCCTAAAAAGCTTCAGGGAACAATTTGACTTTGTCAGAATTAAAATCTTTGAGTGATACCAGAAAGAAGATGAAAAGACAAGCCACATAAAGGCAGAAAATATTTATAATATACATATCTTACAAAGGACCAACACCCAGAGTACATGAAGAACTCCTACAACTCAATCATAAAATAAGACAGCCCAATAAAAAATGTGCAATAGATTTGAAAAGACATTTTGAAAACTAAGATACAGTTGACCAAAAAGCATGTAGAAATATATGCAACATCTCCAGTCATCAAGGAAATGCAAATTATAACCATAATGAGTTACCACCTAATGCCCTTTAGAATGGCTATAAATGAAAGATTGATAATACCATGTGTTACCAAGGACATGAAACAACAGGACTTTCATACATTGCTGGAGGAAATGTAAAATGGTATAGCCAATATAGAAAATTTTTAGCATTCTTTTTTTTTTTAATTTTTTTTTAACGTTTATTTATTTTTGAGACAGAGAGAGACAGAGCATGAACGGGGGAGGGTCAGAGAGAGGGAGACACAGAATCCGAAACAGGCTCCGAGCTGTCAGCACAGAGCCCGACGCGGGGCTTGAACTCATGGACCGTGAGATCATGACCTGAGCCGAAGTCGGCTGCTCAACCGACTGAGCCACCCAGGCGCCCCGAAAATTTTTAGCATTCTATAAAATTATACCTACTGGGTGACCCAGCAATTCCATTCCTAGGTATTTATTTACTCAAGGCCAGCCATCTATTTTCACATAAAGACTTCTACATGAATGTAGCATCTATATTCATAATTTTAAAAAACTGGAAACAACCCAGACATCCATCAGCTGATGAATGATATATATATACAATGGAATATCACTAATAAAAAGGAATGAGTCACTGATACACAAAAACAGATGAATCTTAGAAAAAGTATGCTGAGCAAAAAGAATCCAGAAATGAAAGACTGTATACTATATGACTCCAATCATGTGAAACTCTAAGACCCTCTGGGTCCGGGGGGAATTGCTTACAAAGGGGAAGGAGAGAAATTTGGGGGGTGTTGGAAATGCTCTAGATTTTGATTATGGTGGTGTTCACATTTGTCAATACTCACCAAATAATACACTTTAATAGGTGCTGTTTATTATATTTAAATTATACCTTAAAAAAGTTGATAAAACAAAAAAAAATGTCAAAAAAGAGGAAGGTTCAGCATAGGGTCAAGTAGAAGAAGAGATCTGCAGAAGAGTCTCACTTTGAACATCAAATGGATACAGCAAGCAACATGAATTTGAGAGGACTGGAATATGTTGCCAAATCATCCAATTATGAGCCCTTATTCTTTGAAATGGTACAGAAAGGGGAAATGCAGGGTTTATTTTTTTTCATGTTATTTTATTCATTTTTATCACCTATTTGTTCTTCTGTCTCAGTCTGTTATACAAACTCAAAGAAATAATTCCTCCGGAGTCTATGTTCTTGTGAGAGAGACAGGATGTTTTAGAACTTTTAGGTTCATGTGTTACCTCTTTGGTAACACATTTACTAATCATTTGAAAAAAATGCTTCTTTCTCCTTCTGCTTTTACATTTTCAAAAATGTATTTCTCACAGATGTTGGTCATGCCTGTGAACTATCTCATTTCATCAATTCCATTTATCATCTTCCCTTGTTAGCAAATTCTGGTTTTTAGCAACTCTTGGGGAATTTTGTCAATCTTATTCTATTAAAAGAAAACCTCTAAAGAAATTTGCTTTGCTTGTAATTAACCAATTCAGTAAACATGTGATAGGGAGAAGTTTTCAAAAGCGAGGAACCAGGGTGAAAGGTTTTGATGTCTAAGAGATTTTTGTGAGTAGAAAAATGCAATCACTTGGTTTTGAAATTAATATTCATTTTATTAAAGTGACCTATATAAAAACCCAGTTTGCATTAAGGTTTAAGGCTATTAAAAATCTAATTATTTTATCTATAAACTCTACTAAAATAACAATTGTCCATGTTCCCAGAGAGACCTGCAGGCCTGGGGCCCCTCCTGTTCCCCTTCCATTTGGGTGCACGAAGAAGACCCCGAGACTGGGCCAGTGCTTCAGGGCCAGAGAGGAGGAGGTGGGAGAGGCCTCCTGCCCCTCAACCTGTAAACACAATAAAATTGTCGCCAGCAAAAATAAATAAATAAATTAATTAATTAATTAAAATAAAATAACAATTGTCTTTACCTCTTCTTAATTAATGTTTGATTAACTCAAATTGAACTGACTATAGTTCCAAATTAGACTCACATACAACTTAATGAAAAACAATCTCATATATTAAAATTTTTTTAATATTTATTTTTGAGAGACAGAGAGGGACAGAGCATAAGCGGGGGGGGGGGGGGGGG